>NC_068984.1:122399682-122402453 GCF_001194135.2 Octopus bimaculoides | reverse complement strand
ATATATATATATATATATATATATATATATGTATATATATACCTGAAGGAGGTTGGGAGTAGAGAGGTTGTATCATTGATGAAGTCGCAAATGCCAACGAAAGGACTGACAACTTTAGCTGATTGATTGATTGATTAACCGATAGAACGATTAATCAAACTGCCTGCAGGTAATTAGATAGAGCTAGGTGTGTTTTGGGGTTATGTGTGGGTAGGCTGATTATTAAATGGCTTGGTAGGTGTTGGTAAGTTGGTAGACAGTACGTAGATATGTATATAGTTATGTATCTAGTTAGGTAGATCACTATATTGATTGGAGTTTATGTAGACTGGCATGTAGATAGATGGAAGGGTAAGGCAGAGAGGTTTTTATAAAGGTATTTAGTCAGGTATGCGGTTTATGGGGATATGTGGGTTAGTATGTGGTTAGTTAGGAATGCGGATAGAGCTGTATGCAGCTGCCAGCTAACAATATCGTCTGCCACTCCTGAAATGTTTACGTCATCAACCTTATAAAAGTCCAGTTATTTTCATACGGTTCGTCAAATTCCACTCAAAAAAACATCCAAAATCTTGATGTTTGTGCGGGTTTCTGTTCTTGTTCAGCAGAGTTTACCATAGAGTGACCTTAAACAAAGCTGCATGAGATTATCAACTAGCTACTCTATACAAATGTCAAAGCTATCTCACCATTTTACTCTGGTGGATTCCTTTTCATTTTTCATTCTTCTTCCTTTACATTTTTTTTTTTATTTCTGGTTAACTAACAGAGGTGCTGTTACTGCTGCCGCTGCTGCCGCTGCTGCTGCTGCTGCTGCTGCTGCTGCTGCTGCTGCTGTTGTTGTTGCTGTTCTTGTTTTTGTTCTTGTTACTGTTGTTGTTAGTAGTGTTGGTTTCGTCATTGTTGTTTGCTATTTGCCATAGTAAAATCGAGGATATTCTAGCAACGAAGCCACTCATCCAGATGAATATATCCAAATGCATGGAACTCGGTGGAAGTTCACAGTTCGGATTAGACGACTGCCCATTCTGGCTGTATTACTGGGCATAGATCCTATGTCCAGTCTTGTAAATCACATGACTCCTGAGTGACGCTGATCCGGTGGCTCTTGGCGCATAAGCCTCTTAAGGATTTGAAAGCGCTCTGGACGGTGCTGATTTTGGTTGTGGTGATTTCATAGAAAGTCTTTAGTAGAAAAAGTTTATTTTATTTATTTTATTTATTTAACAGTATCAGCGGCAAGCAGTGGTTAGGAGAAAATGAACTTATGGTTAATTAAAATACGTTTGTGACATATTTTAACTTCTAAAGCTAAATTTACTACTGTTAACGTGGAGAAAAGAATTATCTCTTATATTTATATTTATCCCGACCATGCGGTCGAATAGTGCGACTCAGTCACTGATGTTGACCGCTTTTTAGTTAAAGCTACGGCTTTGAATCTGCCTAAGATTATCTCTCTTCAGTATTTCCTATTGAAGAAGGCTAAAGAGCCAGAAACGGCCGATAGAGGGAAGTACTGGACTGGTATGGTGTTTTTATACTTTTTGTCATAAGAGAGAATTATTTTTCTTCAAAGTAACTGCAGGGAATTTGCCTTTAGAAGTTAAGATATATCACAAACATATTTTAACTAGCCTAAAGTTCATTTATTTATCTATTCATTTATAGGATTCCTTCGGCCATGGTTGACCATGGCCTACATCCTTGTAGTGTTTATCATTTAGAAGCAGCGTCGTTTGTGGGTGAAAAGACCAATGCTGGAGTAATATTTTCCGTTGCAGAGATCACATCTAAATGAATTCATTGACTTGCAGGTATTACTGTGCTCCTTTCTGCGTGCCCGACTTTTCCGCCACAACATCCAACGCCTTCTCTTCTTCTATTTTCTGGTAGCAGTTCAGGATATCCTCTCCATCCCAGCTGATCATCTGAAAAGCTGTACCAGGATTTTTTTGCAATGATGTTGCTAGTTAATTACTCTTTCTGCTCAATCGTAGTAGAAAGAGTAACCAATTGCAAGAAGAGAACCATGAATATTTTAAATTGTGAACAAGTTTAAGTCATGACTCATACTCTGATATTTCAAGATAAACAGAAGAGTAATAGATTGTATTTACTGCAAATACAGGTCAGTTGTGGTTTATACAACTTGGAAACTATCATGAAATATGTATTGAAATCCACAAAAATATCAAGTAAAACAGTAAAAGATAGAAGGCGCACAGACGAGCTGTGGTCATCCAACGAAAGTATGCAATAAAGATAAGACTATTGAACAATAATGATTTCTTAAAGGTCTAACATAATATTCAATCAGTTCTGTACATGGGGGTGTAATAATTTATGCTCTGTCTGCTGTCAAAGATATGGCGCCGAAACTGGTTGTTGTAGTTCATCCAGATACCACTTCAGAAAATATGTGGAGTTGCATAGTTTAATAAAAAATTGTTTTCCAATATTTCTTGTGATGTTTACTTGACCTATTTTAATAACCAGTAATTCGGTCGTTTATCCAACACCTATTAAGTAAATAATAAGTTTGGGTGATTGGAGTCAATGAACAAAGGAATCGATTAGTGAAAGTATTCGTAATGGTTTCTGTCAATCTAGTCTCTAAGTTTTTGTTTAGTTTTGTGAAAGTTCTTAACGTTTTTACTAATCACAATTAAATGCATGCATATGTGTATACGTGTATATACATAAATACATACATACATACGTGTGTGTGTGTGTGTGTGTGTGTGTGTGTGTGTGTGTGTGTGTGTGTG
>NC_068984.1:122391654-122399422 GCF_001194135.2 Octopus bimaculoides | reverse complement strand
AAGATCCACAAAGATCAGAACTTAACTGCAACTCTTGGTGGTCCAAATCGGATATGCAGTTTATGTGGGTGTCTTTTCAAAACATTTTCTGGTTTAAAAAGCCACGTTAGACGCCATGATGTAGGTTCAAAGGTGTAGGTACAGGAGGTGGTCAAACTCTGCATAAGGAGTAGACAACCACCATATGTATATATATAGAGAGATAGATAGATAGATAGATAGATAGATAGATAGATAGATAGATAGATAGATAGATAGATAGATAGATTTAAAATACTACAAATAAAACCAGTAAGATAAGACAAGGAGAGGCCAAACAAAAGTCTAACAAACCACTAATACATGGGGTTAAGCAAGCGAAACACGAGACTGCAAAAGCGTAGAAATATGAAATGAAAAGCAACAATGGGACGAGTGTACAACGAAAATAAAATACGCCAATGGAAGAAACAGAAAAGAATTTATCGTTTGGCGATGAAAACCTTTATCAAAAAGAAAGAATGAAAGGAAGAGAAGCAAGAGAAAAAGAAAAATATGCTATACCAAATTTATGATGTCTGTTGTAGATTTGGCAAACCTGGTCAAGCTATTATTAAACACATGTAACACCAACATAATGTGTTGAGTCCCACTTTCTTTCGTTTGTTCATTCACTCGCATATAAATATGTGTGGGTGTGTATAATATACATACATGTTATTGCCATTATTGTTGTTGTGATTGGAGCTAACGATCTGCTTATCATAATATTACTTTTTAAAATATTTCAAAGTTAGTATCTAAATTGGAGACAAAGACTAAAAGCAAACATCGCACAGATACATCTATCACCCACTCTCCTTAATGTTTTATGTATATAAAAATTTACCCCTGTTCCACCTTGTGGGTAGGCAGTGCCACCCACTTTGAGAAACATTGGACTAAAGAGTGTTGCACTTCAATCGTTTGCATGCTATGGATGGTTTTGCTATTTAAACTGATAAAACGTTCTCTGTAATGTATCTATTTTATTTATAAACAAAATATAGTCATTTTAACGTGATATTCATTTTATACAATGATACTGAAGTTCTTGTCACCCTATTGTTTAATACGTTCTTTATTGCTGGTAAGGTGCTGTATGTTAGTGTAGCAGTGTTCAGCATTCGAAACCCAATCAGTTTTGTAACGAGAAACGGGCCAAAGTATATCAGTCTCCATATTTGGTAATGACGTTCCTTATCAGTTGATCTTAGCCTAGATTTCAGCCAGTCGTTGTTCTGGGGTATTTGTATGATGGCGTGATCAAATAGAAAATTCCATGCAGTTTTCCACCAAACCATGGTTATAAAATGAGATGCACGGGTAACACAGCGCAGAGAGAGAGAGCGAGAGAGAGAGAGAGAGAGAGAGAGAGAGAGAGAGAGAGAGAGAGAGAGAGAGCACTCGCAGAGGACGGTAAAGGTTTTCTTGTTCAAATAACAGCCATGTCTTTTAATACGAGATCAGTCTGATTTCGTGTTCAAAGAACTCTCACCAAACCTAATCTTTTGCCAAGCATATATTTCCTCTTCTCGCCGAGCGTAAAATTTTCTATCGCCAAGCATACATTCTAACCTCTCGCTGAGCATACATTCTCATCTCTCACCAAACACGAATACATGTTCTCCTCTCACACACCAGCTATTGGTATTCGTCATAACGGCTAATGTAAACTAACTAATGTAAACTAACTATTGAAGGGGAGTGACCGCTCTCACGAGCACATTTTCCAAAGTTAGCGCTTTTTCAACAATTTTTCTAACTCTTTAGTTGAATCTCTATGTTTTTGTTATTCGTATAGCCTTGAAAGAACGTTCTGGAATCACTACTTTATTTAACCAACCTCCCATGTTTTTGAACTGCCTGCTCAATCTCTTGTGATGAGTCGGTGGCCACTGAAATCTGAAGAACCAAAACAAACCCTGACGTCATAACCTCTCGACACTGGACCATCCTGTGGAGTTTCATCTTTTACGTGTCACATCTATATCAGTAGTTGCAAGTTTCATACATAATGACATTGTTAACGAAACAAGAAATTAATGAATGTAGAGTACAATTACGTATATTATAACTAATGAAATATTCAAGTAATATAAGAGAAATGAGTTAGAAATTGTTTGGTATGTGTCACAACGCCTTTTTTGTTTTTCTTTTTTTTTTCATGTGCGCGGTCCCCCTAACCTTAGAACCTGGCTACGCCTCTGAAAAGGGTAATTACTAAATGTAACTTTTAAGTGTCACAGTCAAGTGTAACAGCTAACTGCATCATTGTTAAATGTAACTGCTGAGTATAACTGTTAAATGTTACTATTAAGTTTATGTTTGCTAAGAGTAAATGCTAGATGTATAATTTCTAAACAAACTGGTAAACATGTCACTGTTAAGCATAACTTTGAAGTGAAAAGTCTAAGTGCTATAGTTGAGTGCAACCGCTGTCTGTAACTCTTAAATATACAATTGTTCAGTGTGACTACTTAGTGTAACTGCTAAATGTGAGCTAACCACTTCGTGTTACTACAAATTACTGTTGCCAAGAGCCACTCACTACTAAACCTGTCACTCCTAAATGTAATTATAAATTCATATAACTGTTAAGTATAGTTACTCAGTGTCGCTGTCAAATCTCACTGAAGTTTGTTACCGTCACTGAGAAATATATTCGTACGAAAAATAAATACCAAGTCTAACTGTTGTCTCTGGCTTAGAAGCAACTACCAAGTGTTTCTGACTGCTAGGTGTAACGACCAGTATCACTCGAAGTCTAACAATTAAATGTTACAGCCTGATGTAACTATTTTTGTGATTGGTTAATATGTCCGAGTGGTTATTAACCTTACTTGTGAAACTAATAATCGACAGACCAATCATTCATTAGTGCATATTCTCTTACTATTACTGTGTATACAATTCAATTTGCAACAGCCCCGTGTACCTAGCTGTAAACATATATTTTAAGGTACATTTCCCTGCGGTCGTTATCAGGAACACCGTACAGTTAAAGAATACTTCCTCATATATTGCATTGATTTGCTCAAATTCTGATATGAGTCTCATGAAAAAGGCGGTGGCAACTTACACTGTACATCGCCCTGCACGAGTTACGAAATAACAAAGCTTTGAGTGCTGATCCAAAGACACAAGGATTCGGGGGACCTTTGTTGATGTCGTTTAAACTCGAGCTAGTTCTGACTAAGCGGATTTTTTTTCTTCTCTGCTTTAGGCAGAAACCTGAAATATTTGAGGTGGTGAAGGGCTAGCCGATTACATCCCAAATGTTTAACTGCTGCGTATTTTATTGATCCTGAAAGGATGAAAGGCAAAGTCGACGATGCTTGAATTCAGAACGTAAAGCCGGAATAAAAGCCGTTAAACATTTTGTCCGATGCGGCTACGATTTTGCTACCATGCCTGCAGACCAGTGTGCCAGTACGTCACCCCATGTTCTAACTGAGTTAATTTAAGCTCAAAAATATTCTAGACATCACCAACCTGTCTTTGTTTTTGTTACTTTCAGTTGTGGTGTACACCATCTACTTATGTTGCTTCTTTTAAGATGTTAGGGTACTATATAAAGGAAATTTGGGAGCTATTTCTTGTATTTTTAGCAGGTCTGGGGAGCTAAAAGCAAACTGTGGCCCGCGAGTCTTTTTTAATGATACGCCTAATTTCAAGAACATAACGTTTATCAAAATTTGAATTGAATTTTTAAAGTCGTGCAACCCGCTTGATGATGTCCAATTCACTTCTCGAGCTTCTTCCGAGCTTCTTGTGCGGCTCACTTCACGAAAATGATTGTTCAAGCCTCATCTAGAAGCTCCTTGCGTGAGACAGCTATGTAGGTGTGTGTAGGTCAACCCGGATTTTTATTGTATTTTGCGTGGGCTGACAGAATGAGTGAGTGACATGTGTGGACAATATATCATGAGTGGACATTTATGAGATCAGAAAATAGAAGATAGTTTGTATATGACTCAGGCATCGCAGTCAAGAGAACGAGGTCAACATGATATGCTTGAGACCTCTGAAACGCAGCTAAAATAGCGAAACTATCGAGTTTAATCTCACACAATAACAACTAACTCGGCATTCATTTTCCTTTTTGTTATGAATATGAAAGGTTAAGTAATTCCAGACTACGTCTGTTTGTCTCTCTGTTCGCCTCTCTCTCTCTCTCTCTCTCTCTCTCTCTTTCTCTCTCTCTCTCTCTCTCCGTCTCACTTTCTCTCTCTTCCCCTCTTTATATATGTGTGTGTATGTATGTGTGCGTGTGTGTGTGTGTGTATGTATGTATGCATGTATGTTTATATATATATGCATATATGTATGTAGATGGAAACACATCATACGCACACATACACGCATGCACAGATGCGCACACACGCACTCAAACACAAGCACACAAATATATATATATATATATATATTATATATATATATATATATATATAGATAGATAGATAGATAGATAGATAGATAGATAGATAGATAGATATAGATATAGATATATATATAGATAGATACATACATACATACATACATACATACATACATACATACATATTTACACATATATATAACTATTTATCTAACTATCTACCGAAATGTTCCTCTCTCTCTCTCTCTCTCTCTCTTAGTGAATGTGTGCGAGTGTATATATGCATACACACACACATACACACGTATGCAATCAATCCAAACAAGAACAAGCAAGAAAAAATAACAACGCGAGGACGTCTATATATATATATATGTATGTATATATATATATATATATATATAGAGAGAGAGAGAGAGAGAGAGAGAGAGAGAGAGAGAGAGAGAAGGAGGGAGAGTGAATGAGAGAGAGGGGAGAGAGAAAGGAAGAGAGAGAGACTCCTTATCGTAGTTGTATTAATTTTGTTAGTTTTGTTAACAACGACAAAAACTACAGTTTACTGAATTTACCTTATTCAAATTCTTTCTACAACCATTCAATTTTCAAATCTTGTGAAATTTAATTATTCTTACCTGCTGCAATATTCAGTACTGATTTGAAGTTTCTTGAAGCAGACTAAATGGTTATTTGCAAAGATAATTGTCTTTCATATAACCATTATGAAAGTTGTACGAAAAGTAATGCATAAGTGAGCATAACTTTTATATTAACTGTCATAGGTCATGCAAATTGCACAAGTTGGTACAGTAGCGATTCCCCCACAGTAACTCTTCTCCTTGTTCTTCATTTCAGGCAAATAATACGTTCTAAGCAGAAGTAACGTGCCGAATTGGTTTGCGCGGACAGACGAATTAGATTACGCGAGGTTAGTGCACAATTGGACTGTGGTCACAATGTATCAATAAAAGATGCTGGAAAATTTTGGATATCGGAAAGTGTGTAGAGTTGACACTCGATTTGAAGGAGAGAACGGTGCAAGTCTTCTCTGTTCTGCTGGATTAAGGCATTTCTTTTCCATCTGGTGGCAAGAGATGAAATCTGAGCGTATCTTTAGGCTCCACGAACAAAGCCTTGCTCCCAGGAATAGTATCACATCTTTTCTCAAATGCCTAAGAAGTTTAGAACTTGGCTCTACCATGGACAGCGAACGGTATACTGAGACAGCCATTAGAAGGAAGCTATTAGAAGGAAGCTATTAGAAGGAAGAGACCGAACAGGGATCTGAAAATGAACCATATTCTCCATGATAATATACGACCACACAGATTTTGGCAACAAATAAAGCAATTGGCAAATTGAGTTGCTTAATGGTCCTCCGTCCACCATTCATCCCAGACCGAGTGGGGGGCTCCAACTTCCATCTGTTCGTTCAATGAAGAACAGTTTGCGGATACAACGATTTGATGACGCATGAGGTGAAAGTAGCTGTGAAGAAATGGGTACAACAGTACACACCTTAATTTTTTCATAGAAGATTCACGAGCTGGGGTTCAAAGACAGCGCAAATGCATTTCTTAAGTAGTACTTTATTGTAGAGGAAGAGTCCAGTTGCAGAAATGGCAGGTTGAATGGCTTATGCCAGCTAATAGTAAAGTTATGTCCACATTTGCATTTACTTTCGGGGTAACGTTCGTACATCTTCATACTTTGTCTTAAAATGTATTTTCATTTCGACCGAAGATTACACCTCAAATTAAATTTGAATTGTTAAACAAATTTAATCCTTAATTCAAAATTTATATAAATTTGATTTATGGGTTTCTGTTCTTTCTAAGCCAGGTTCGCTTTTGGTTTGTCACAGTACACACCTTAATTTTTTTTTTTTTTTCACTAATGTTTGGGAGAAAGTAGAAATTGCATTTCAACGTCACTTTCCTCTCTATTTATTTATCTATTTATTTATTTATTTATTCATTTATTTATTTATTTATTTGTAGTACGCTGGAGAAGGAGCAGTGCCCATAGCCTTTTGCACGTTCTGCTAGACAACTGAAGTCAATGAGATTGCTGTTCATTCAGCTTTAACTTCTGTATGTTGATATTCATTGGAAAGTGATGAGCATGGAAGGAAGAGGAGTTCCACAGAGATGGCGGATTAGGCGGAAATGATTTAGAGCCGGTTTTGTCGGAATAACACAAAGAAAGGATAACAAGAATGAAAAAGACGAGTATATAACAACGTTGACATCTCATATTTCTATAATCTCTGATAACAATATTAGGCAGGTTATGTTTCATTCTTATTTCCGGTCTTTATCTTCAGATTTCCCCAATTTTTACTTGATACATTACTCTAAATGTCTGCATTTGTATTCATCATCATCATCATCATCATCTTCATTTATTTTTGATATCCAGTTTCCGTATCACCAAACGGACGTGAGTTATTTTCCTCTCTCGGATGAATTAAACTAGGCAGTTCCACAGTAGTCAGGTGACAACGCATATACAGATTATTGCACCTGTTTACAACTAGGCAGACTAAAGTAGCGCATGGCACCTACTTACAGATTAGTGTACTGCACCATTCTGTAGTACCTACCTGGAGCTTAGTGAATTCTACTACGCTGAGGAACCTACTTAACACTTTGTAGACTGAGCTACCCTACATTACATACAACAGCTATGTAGATTGTAGCACCTTGGTAAAGCTAACTGGAATGCTCCACTACCTTGTAATACATACTAAATGGTATCGACGTACAGCTAGATGGGATGTACCACCTGGTGGGGCCTAATTACACCTAGATGGAGTTAAGTGCTTTGCTGTAGACTCTTAGGTCGATACAACACAGCTGCATAAATACAATATCATATTTAGATCTCGAACAAAGCTGACATAGGGTTACTCATAAGTAATAAGCAACACCACTCAGTCTACTACATTACACCGTATCATAACACACTATAATAAAGGGAAACTCTAGCCAAATCTTCCATTAAATTACACGCTATCATTTTCAAAATGGTAGGATGTAATTTGAGTGACACGTTGGACACACCAGGATGTACAATTCAGGACGGTGTGCTAACGGCTGGAATGTCCCTGATCATAGATTTGCTCAGACAAGGCTGACCCGGGGCTAAACAAACACAACATATATACCATCCTACATGAAATACCATTATATTACACTATACCACACTATGTTAAGGCGCGAGGTATATATATATATATATATATATAATTATAAACTGCGGTTTAAACAATAAATTACCTGCCTCTGGATACCTTCTAACGAAGACGGTACCCACACAAGTAATTCCCAGAAGTGCCTCCGGATTTAAACATCCCCTGGTTGCTTGGAT
>NC_068984.1:122389816-122391565 GCF_001194135.2 Octopus bimaculoides | reverse complement strand
TATATATATATATATATATATATCCTTCGATATATATATCCAGTGGAGGAATATATACGCTACAGAATCTTTATCTTACTTCTCCTGACTTAGCTAAGGGCGTTTACTTCTCCATAACTTCAATTCCTTTTCAACATGAAGACCGACAAATGGAATGAGATTCGTGAATGTGAACTATCAGGCTGGTACAAAGGTAATGGCCAATTTTAAGGTCACTATTAAAAATTAAAAAACCCATGATTAAGACGATATTTATTCAACATAATTTCCGTTGCTTTCTAGAACTTCATTCCATCTGTCAACAAGCTTATAAATGCCACACTTGAAAAATTGTTTAGGTCTTGATGCAAAATAAGAATCCAAATCATTTTCAACCTCTTCTCTTGATATCAATCTAAGACCATTCAAATAGTTCTGTAGTCCCCGAAACAAGTGATAATCAGAAGGAACAAGGTCTGGAGAATATGGACGATGAAGCACTATTACCTTTGCACCACCCTGATATAAGAGAATTTTCTTTGAACAGTCTATCCGTGAGAACAGTGCTTCCGATCTTATTTGAGCGTTTTCTGATGAGAGGTTCTAATCAAAGTTTATTTATACGAAAACGGTAAAAAATTCAAGAATATTCCGTCTGCATTTTGGCACAGAAATAGTTATAGCTCTTTGAAGTTTGCTGACAAGTTATCACAGATGCCACGGGATATTATTGGCTGAAATAAATATCAAAAGACGTATTCACGTGGCTGCGTTAGAGGTTCAAAATTTGCACTTATGTAATGTAGTGTAATATAATGGTGTTTCATGTAGGATGGTTATATGTTGTGTTTGTTTAGCAAAATAAATGCACCAATAAGAATTTCTTTCGACATTTAACCTGCCCATCTCTATAAATCCCTTCCTCTCCACACCACAGATTGTGTGGTTGGGATTGTCATCGTTCATTTAACATCAACAACCCAGGTTTTAAATGTTGCTGAAGTTGATGGAACTTCATGACAGGGCGTTGCCGTTGTTCTCTTTCGGAAGTTCAATAATGTACCCGGTGCATATATTCTATGTATGTGTTTCGTGCGTATGTCAATGTGTAGCGTGTGTGCGTGTGTGTGTGTGTGTGTGTGTGTATGTGTGTGTGTGTATGTGTGTGTGTGTGTATGTGTGTGTGTGTACTTGCATGTAATTGTTTGTATATGGATATGTGGGTATGTAGCTACGTATTGCTGTGCATAATTTACGAGAGCACTGACATATTTGAAAGTTCAGATAGCAAGGCGTACAGCGTATACGTATGTATGTGTCTACATACATACATACATACATACATACATACATGTATGTATATATACACACATATATATAAACATACATACATATATATGTATATATATGTGTGTGTGTGTGTGTGTGTGTTATATATATGTATATGTACATATATATATATATATATATATATATATATATATATATATATATATATATATATATATATATATATATATATGTATATATATATATATATATACATATATATATATACGTATATATATACATATATATGTATGTATGTATGTATGTGTGTATGTGTGTGTACATACATATGTTTATGTATATTTATATAAAATATATATATATATGCATTTATGTATATATGTGTGCGTGTGTCTATATATATGTGTGTGAATGTATAATATATATAGAAAGAGAGTGAAATAGATAGATAGATAGATAGATAGATAGATAGATAGATAG
>NC_068984.1:122385334-122388688 GCF_001194135.2 Octopus bimaculoides | reverse complement strand
GTTCTAAATAATTAAGCTTAAAAGTGGATCGTTATTATATGTGTACCTACGAATTTCTAAACATAAAACTTCCGATTATTTGAAAAGAAAGATCGGTACTGTTCTATGTGAGAAATATTGTTCTTCTTTTTCCTTTTCCTCTTTTTTTTTTTTTTTTCTTAATTGCATATATCAATACGAACACCATATATACGTAGTTTGCATCTTTCAACAGAATGTGATAAAAAGGTAAAAAAAAAAAATTTTGTTTGGAATGTGTTTTTGAACAAACAAACAACTAATCATTCTCACTTGTGCAAATGTTTCGTTTGGTTTTTATACTTCAATATTTTCAAACTAATAACATGCCAGCCTGTCACTTAGAAACAAGGTTCCAGCGCTTATATTCAGAGAATAATAACCATTAGAGAGACTAATGGTAATTGATTTGATTCCTTGTTTGTACTGACCGGCTTAGAGAGGAAATTTTCATTACTCCGATTAATTGTCTGTTACGTTTGTGCCTAATACTGATAAGGACATTGTACAGTACTGCAATTTTGAAACTGATAACCTACATTGTACAAACTGTCTCGCGAATTTATAACAGTTGATTGCACCAACTTAGTACAACTACTAGTGATTAATTTGCAGTGTAGTGCCGTAAAAAATCAAAAGTAAATTGTGATAGAAACCGGAAGTGACGACATTGGGAACGTATAATTTCTCTCTATCTATAGAATATGAAAACGATGCATGGAACGTACATACAGCTTTTTCACGGCGTCTGAAACCATTTTGCCGCATGTTCTCATAAAGATACGATGTAAATAAAACAACTCCCGTTTAGCATTGTCATCTGAGTTTCTTCTTAGCATGTACCTACTACCCTTCGATGTCTGCGCGTGGATTTCCTCATCATTGGATGAACAAAATCTAAAGAATGATTCGCGACTCCATAGCTATATATGAAGCTTAAACTAAAACAGAAAGTCCACTTCTTGTCCCTGTGGCTTTTCAACAGATGTTTGTTGTTGGTTATAATTCGTCGCAGCGGTATACTTCTGCTGCTGTTTCAGAAATGCACATGCTATCACAAAAAGGTATTATATAACTAGGTTTATGAAATTAAAAGATTTCACTATCGTTACTTCCGGTGAAATTTATTTTCACTTTTTCATGACACTAAACTGCATGCTAACCCCATTAATTCATCAATACACAAACCTTCACCCACCAACACAGACAAATTCTCACGCACCAGTACACTACAACCATTATAACGTAGACATACATACATCCACTCACCAATGCTACAACGGCTAAAACACAAAAACCAAATTCGACAATACCACAATGACCACCACCAACAACAACAGACCAACAAGGTAAGTTCTGTGTGTTCGATTTATTAAACTAACAATCAAATCATTTTTCTATTGCAATCTACACAGGATAGACTTCTTTGACTCATGTCCTCTATCTTTTACTTGTTTCAGTCATTAGACGGCAGCCATGCTGGAGCACCACCTTGAAGAATTTTTAGTCGATCGAATCGACCCCAGTACTTTTTTTTTAAGCTTGGTACTTATTCTACCGGGCACTCTTTTGCCGAACTGCTAAGTTACGGGAAAGTAAACAGACCAACACCAGTTGTGAAGCGTTGGTATATATATATATATGTATATATATACGACGAGCTTCTTTCAGTTTCCGCCTACCAATTCCACTCACAGATCAGTGGTCGGCCCGAGGTTATAGTAGAAGACACTTGCCCAAAGTGCCACGTTGTGGGACTGAAACCGCAACTGTGTGGCTGGAAAACAAGATACTTACCACACAGCCATGCCTTTTTCGGGGTTTTTTTTTCTTTTTTTCTTTTCATTTTCTTTTTCTTTCTTTTTTTTTTTGCTTCAATATGTGAGATAGTCATGTTTGGAATGCTTTCAATCATGGATGACGTAAGATTTAACAAAAACAACGAAAATCATAAAACAAACTCCACTGCAACAACCACAAAATGCCAATACTATAAGAGGAAACATCATTATATTCAATATCTCTAACAGCACCAAACCAACATCATCATCTCCACCTCCACCACCATCATCACAACCACCACAAATACGACGACCATTACCATTATTGTAAATACACTCCCTACCATCACAATTGCTTACTTCATCCTCAGCTACCATTACATCAACAGTACCACTACTACAACTACTATGAATACTGCCACCATCAACAACAATAACATCCGACCACCTCCACCATCATCATCATCATCACCATCTAATGCCCCTACTGCCACAACAAGCACCACCACCACCACCGCCACTACCACCATCGCTACAACCACCACCATCGCTACAACCACTACCACCGCCACAACCATTATTAGCTACTATTGGTTTCACCACAACCATCAACACCATCAATCACCATCGTCTACTTTCATCCTTACCACAGTAACCATAGCAACAGACTTCTAATTAGGAAGGATGCCACTATAATTATTTAATTAGATCTTCTTCACTGACATTTCAGAATGTAGAACCATCCTGTTGCACTGGCTATTCTGTCTACCTTTAATATATTCACTTTTACTGTCTACCTTCACTGTCTACTTATATCGTGTCTACTTTTACTGTCCACCTATACTGTGTCTACTTTTACTCTCCATTTATACTATGTCCACCTTTACTGTCGCCCTATACTTTGAGACAGTAACCATGAAAATATACGCTTTTATTGTTCACTCTGTCTACTTTCACTGTCCATTTATAATGAGTCCACCTTCATTGTCTCCTTGCATTGTGAGACAGTGATAGTGAAAATATTCTCTTTCTTTGTTCACCTATATACTGTGTCTACTTTCACGGGCCACTTATATTGTACCCAGCTTCGTTATCCAGTTTAATGTATCCCCTTTCACCGTCTACTAATACCATGTCAACTTCCACTGAGTCCACCTATGTTTATGTCCACCTTCACTGTCCACCTATCTTGTGTCTACTTTTATATCCACCTATATTGTGTCTGTCTTCATTATCTAGCTATTCTTCTTTCCTACCTCACATTACTGTTTTAAAAGATGAAGGAAACATTTAGAGAATATATTCCTAGCTATTGCTTGAAACAAAAAAATAAAGACCAGATGATCACGGTTGGAATGTCTTTGATCATAGGTCTACTCAATCAGCACTTCGTCGGGGCCAAACAACAAAAATAACATTAACAACAGCAGCTGAGTATTTTCACTGTGCCTACTTTTTCTATGAATACCTTCATTTTGTCCACCCTCATTGTGTTTGTTTTCCTTACTCGAGAACTCTTCCTCATTCTCCATCATTTCCGCGTCCATCATCATCA
>NC_068984.1:122385064-122385324 GCF_001194135.2 Octopus bimaculoides | reverse complement strand
TTCACTCTGTCTACTTTCACTGTCCATTTATAATGAGTCCACCTTCATTGTCTCCTTGCATTGTGAGACAGTGATAGTGAAAATATTCTCTTTCTTTGTTCACCTATATACTGTGTCTACTTTCACGGGCCACTTATATTGTACCCAGCTTCGTTATCCAGTTTAATGTATCCCCTTTCACCGTCTACTAATACCATGTCAACTTCCACTGAGTCCACCTATGTTTATGTCCACCTTCACTGTCCACCTATCTTGTGTCT
>NC_068984.1:122378692-122380667 GCF_001194135.2 Octopus bimaculoides | reverse complement strand
ATGCTGGAGCACCGCCTTTAGTCGAGCAAATCGACCCCAGGACTTATTCTTTGTAAGCCTAGTACTTAATCTATCGGTGTCTTTTGCCGAACCGCTAATTTACGGGGACGTAAACACTCCAGCATCGGTTGTCAAGCGATGTTGGGGAGACAAACACAGACACACAAACATATACACACACATATATATATACATATATACGACGGGCTTCTTTCAGTTTCCGTCTACCAAATCCACTCACAAGGCTTTGGTCGGCCCAAGGCTATAGTAGAAGACACTTGCCTAAGGTGCCACGCAGTGGGACTGAACCCGGAACCATGTGGTTCGTAAGCAAGCTACTTACCACACAGCCACTCCTACGCCTATTAGTAATTACATATTGTCTTTATTAGTAATTGTATAAAAAAATTCTTAAGATATTTTATGTATATTAGAAGTGTAACCAGCAAAGTAGCTAGTTAGAAAGTCTCTATTGGAGATGGAAGTAGTAACTATACTGAGAAGTAATGTTTATTGTCACTTCAATATGGATATTCCGTAGTAACGTCGGTTCCTGCACAACAGTCATAGTGAAGTGGCGATAAATAGAAGTATAACCAATTTATTGCATATAAACATTAACAACATAATCTTAGATGGACCCCCAAGGGTCACTACTCTAAAAAGCACACTTCGTTTCCTAATACATTTGTCTCCATCGTTTAATTTTGAATTCGTTTAGCTTTCGCTTCATTTTCACTGATTTTAGATCACATTTAAGATGGTTCGGCAGTTCCAAGGTTTGAGGAGACTGGAACCATCTCTTTGCCACAATTGTTCTCGCGTCTACTCTGACCCGGAGTAGTATCTGTCAGGGTCCTTGTAAAAGGTTAATTAACATGTAAATAGGGGTCATCTGTGAATATGGTAGTAAACAGCTTGGTCCAAATCACTGGTGGCCTTTTGGTAAGGCCTAGCACCCGGTAACCACTAGCACCAGAGTTATACTGAAATCATGAGATGCAGCATACTGGATGCGAACTATTTCGGATGTGAACTTATTGAGTCAATAGCGAATATCTGTAGATGTTGAGCGGATGAACAGACAATAAGCTGTCAATGGCCAGGATCAACCAGTTCAATTAACGAACTATCACCTGCAGTCGTAGCATGATCAGATGAGACATCCAGTTATCGAAAGACTTTATTGGTCCGAGCAAGTCGCCTGACGGGGTGATGATAAGACACCCAGCCTAGAATGGGTATCTTATTTTATCAATCCCGTGCAGAGAGCCGGAAAAATTACCATAAGACTGTTTATCCTACTCTCAAAAGGACTCTACCAAATCATCGCCTTGCTGGCTAGTGTTGCATAATTTCTCTAGTCTTAAATTCTTTTGTTAGCGTAGGCACTATGTCGTCAATTAGAAAGTGCACACAATCAAGCGAGTGTCTTCACACTATAGTAATTATCGAACGGAAATATTCGATACTGAAACTAAATCGATTAGACCAGTGTTACAAAGAGATGCCGAAATTTGAATTTGAATTAGGTAATTCTAAATGTTTACAAATGATCTTACGTTCTTATGCATATTGGCGAAACAGGAATTAATAGCAATTCTGAATTATTCTAAATAATATTATTACTATTATTATGATAAATTTTAATGAATTTTAACTAGTTCGGGGAAATTTGAATTTCAATTGGATTATAACAAACATTTATAAGTGTTGCATTGCATGTGCAAATATCGAAGATTGAATCGGACTTTCAAATAATAAATTTGTCTGAAAACTGCTTTGATTCTGACAATCATCTCTAGAATATCCTAGATGTGCGCGCGCACACACACACACACACACACACACACGTATTTATGTGTGTGTATGCGTATATAGATGTATATAGATGTGTATATATATATATATATATATACACACACACACACACACACATATATATATATATATATGTGTATGTGTATATATATAT
>NC_068984.1:122375569-122378232 GCF_001194135.2 Octopus bimaculoides | reverse complement strand
GAGAGAGAGAGAGAGAGAGAGAGAGAGAGTGAGCGAGAGAGAGCGAGAGATATAGGCATATCAAATACCATACAAAACATACACACCATCACTTGACAACCGGTGTTGTGTTTACGACCCCGTAAATTATATATTCGATGGGCTTCTTCCAATTTCCGTCTACCATATACATTCACAAGGCTTTGGTCGGTCCGATGCTACAGTAGGAGACACTTGCCCAAGGTGTATGTATGTATGTATCTATGCATGCATGCATGCATGTATGTATGTATGCATGCATGCATGCATGTATGTATATATGTATCTTTTAAATGCGTTTAGATAACGTTAGGGGTATGCAAATAAACCTCCTATTTCATTATGCTGGCTTCCGTTTAATGATACTGACTCGTGAGTCAGATTTTCGGGGTTGCATCATGGTTATACCGATATAATGTAGGATAAATATAATAACAATAATACCAGGATGAAATTTATAAATATTCAATACATCGGTACGTACATTTCCACAGATCAGATGATTTTGACATCAGAGTCAGGGCTGGTTCTAAGTGCGGCGTCCTCGTCGCCAGCTATAAACTAATTAAGCTAACTGATTTGAAATAACAGTCATTTGTTATCTTAGCTTTTCGCATACCTGTTATAATCACTCCTAATTTCTCTGTAAATTCGAATGTTATTTTTTGAAATACTACTTACCAAATACGTTGGTTGTATTCGTCATCATTAAGATTTCATTTCACCTCTTTATAACTGTTTAAAATGTTGCCTGAAGGTGGTATTATAGGCTATGATGTATGTTCTAATCCTTTCGTCTGACTATTATAACGCCCACTCCAGTATAGCAGTATAGTAAGTAAGACAAGTAAGATCACAACTATCTACGACCTCTACTTCGTACTCTCTACTAATACTGACACTGACAGAGAGTATTTATAACGACTCTCACATACCACTCGTCACGTGGGAGAGGTGTATCGTTATTACTATTATCCCCATAATAATGTACCGCATTTTAACTGTATAAAGAACCTCGCAGATAAGGAACCCCTTAATTTTGGGGGCTTAAAATTCGGAAAAATGGTTTTGTGATGGATTATAATACTATCCATGTAAAAGAAACTCCCATAATTTTTGACAAAATTTTTTGACAAAAAGTGGGTTCCTTATACACGTTTTTAAATACGATAATTTATAAATACATCAATAAACTTCTACCGAAACAGTTGTAAATTTTATACCCCATTTTTGTTCTTGCACATACACGTACTCATACGCGTGCGCGCACACGCACAAAAAAAGTATGCGTGCGTGTGGGTAGGTGCCAGGAATAGTGGGTATGTTATATCGCTGGGTGGATAACATCACATTACTCTATTACCGTCCCGAGAAAAACAAATAAATATCAATATTCATAAAATTACTAATTATACCAACAAGAAAAAGGAAACTATCAATTTGATCAACAAGAATTAAGATCACGCTTGCTGCGCTATGTTATTTACTCCGGTGGGCGAAACGGCGGAATGGTCACGTTTGGAATACCTTTGATCATACGCCTGCTTAATAAGGATTAACCAGAAGTTAAATAGTAACAACACGCAACATCACGATTATCAACATCACATCACATCCCATCCCGTTTACTATTAACAGCAAAAACAAACCACCGCAACTACGAACACAGCACCACTATATCACCTCCTACAATTATCAACGCCATCACTATCACCACCATCACAGCAACTAAAAGACATTACGACTACTCCTACCATCGAGTTCACCATCAGTACCACTACCAACACCACCACCAACAACAACACCAGCACCACCGCCACGAACGACACCGCCAACACAACCAGTGATACTATCAAAACAACCTCCGTTACCACCATCACCTCTACCACCACTATCACCGATTCTATTATACCATCACCGACACCATCATAACATCACCCGTTACCACTACCATTAACACGACTGCCGTCACCACCACCACCACCAAAACCCACAAGAACCACACCACCAACACCACACTATCATCACCAAAACCACCAACCACACCACAACCACCACCATCAAACCAACCTCAGTCATCACCAGTACTACTACCGTCACCATCAAAACAAACTTCATCGCCCCCACCTCTACTACAACCTCCGTGACCAACAACACCGTCATCAAAACAAACTTTATCGCTACCACCACCAACACCACCACCAACACCACAACCAGTATCACCACCTCCATTCACACGCCAGACGTCATCACTGCCACCAACACAACTATCTCCCAGAGATCCCATACAAATCTCTATTCATTTGAATGTAGACCAATCAGCAATGACAAGGTTATCTAACAGGGTCAAAATCTAAAGTAGATGTCAGAGGGAAGTTTCCAACCTTAAAATATTTCATCACCACTCTCATCTCACACGAAATAAATAAATAAATAAATAAATAAACGCTTCGTTTGAACGGCGGTGGTAATAATGAGGTGAAATAGTATTTAGAGAATGCATAAACCACTGGTTGATTGGCGTACACATTTATATATTCACATATTTGTGTATATGTAAATGTATTATATATTAACCCTAAACCTAATTCCATATGAACACCTACATATATATATATATATATATATATATATATATATATATA
>NC_068984.1:122373812-122375559 GCF_001194135.2 Octopus bimaculoides | reverse complement strand
AAAATATTTCATCACCACTCTCATCTCACACGAAATAAATAAATAAATAAATAAATAAACGCTTCGTTTGAACGGCGGTGGTAATAATGAGGTGAAATAGTATTTAGAGAATGCATAAACCACTGGTTGATTGGCGTACACATTTATATATTCACATATTTGTGTATATGTAAATGTATTATATATTAACCCTAAACCTAATTCCATATGAACACCTACATATATATATATATATATATATGTATATACATATATATATATACATACTAGCAGTATAACCCGACGTTGTCCGGGTGTGACTTATTACGCCATCTACAATAAGTCTTGCTATGTGAAAATGTGATCTGTTGCTACACAGTTCTACCAGAATTGTATCAGATTGGGCAGTAGATGTTGATGCAACATTTTACATTATGTTCAAAGTAGCTTCTGGAATGTGTTGAATTGATGCAGTTTGTTGCTGTCTTTTTAAATCGGTTGCTTTCTTTCCCCAGCAAGTTGTCTTGTTTGGAGGCATAATCTATGTACATATTAAAGAGAACAACAAAAGTTATAACAGTTTGCAGGGTCGGTAGTTTTGTGCATGTGCATATATAGACGTGTATATGAATTTTTTTGTGTGCGTGTGTGCGGGTATGTATATATATGCATGTATATGTACATGTGCATGGTTGCATATATACGTGGGTGTACATTCGAGTGTTCCATGCGAGTGTGAGTGAGCATATGCATATATAGCATGTATGTATTTTAGACGTGCATTTGAATATAACTGTGCGCGTACGGTACGTGCACGTGTGTATGTGTGCGCGCGTGTGTGCGGATATACATATGTGTACATCGTGCGTGAGTGTGTGTGTGTGTGCGGGTATGTATATATGTGCATGCAGATGTACATGTGTATGGTTGCATGTATGTGTGGGTGTACATACTTGTATTCCACGCGAGTGTGAGCGAGCATATAGCATATGCGAATTTTTAGACGTGTATTTGAATATAACTGCGCGCGTATGGGTATGTGTACGTGTGTGTGTGTGTGCGCGTGTGTGTGTGGATTTGTATATGTGTACATGCATGGTTGCATATACATGTGCATCTATTTGGCGTATGTTTAGGTGCGCATGTGTGTGTTTCATTCGAATCTGAGTGAGCATATGCATATAGGCACAGTACGTGGGTGTGTGTGCGCCCATGTGTATGTATGTACATGCGCGCATACGCGCATTTAACTCCTTTACTCCTTTACTTTTTACCTCCTCCCCTTCGGTTTTTTCCCTTATTTAACAGTCATTCTAATAGCTCTTTTGTCTTAATAACAGTCAATTACATAGTAATTTCCCTTTGTTTAAGGGTCATTTTCATAGCATATTTTAATTGCCTCGATAACTGAAGAGATGCCGGTGGAGGTTTCCTCGCCGACATCCGAAACTCGGAGTCTTATTATGGCAACCGAATAATTGTCACATATTATATTACAGATAAATTCCTCTATTTACATAATATCGAGGTCTCTTTCATTCTTTTGTTGTCTTACTATTACCAGTAGATCTGACACCGTTCAGTATTCGGTGTTCATTCAATGCAATGATTAGTAATATTACGAAGCCGGTATGCTTTTGAATCTCTTTAACAACTCATAATAATGACTTTTATTACTTTTATTCCTACCTCAGTTCATCTAACTGTATATATCTATCGTTACTTTTCATAAAAAGCCTTTACTTTTTTAGATTTCCAATGTGCATTT
>NC_068984.1:122370749-122373723 GCF_001194135.2 Octopus bimaculoides | reverse complement strand
TATATATATATATATATATGCACGCGCGTGTGTGTGTGTTTGTGTGTTTGTGTGTGTGAGTTAGAGGAGTGGCCTTTGTAATTGTAACTTTTGCTGGACCTCCCAGACTGGTGAGATTGATATCGTTGATGTAGATGCATGTTTGTGTGTACGTGCGTATTTGCATGTGAATGTATGTGTGTGTGTCTTTATGTCCTCGGCCATCTTAATTATGATTAACACACACGCACACACACATACACACACATCATATATAATTGACGTTTCCATGACAACAATATCAAGCCAGTTTGTATTGTGGGACGTAATTAAGGCAGTGAGTGATTAACAGAGAGACTACAGAGATGACAAGGACAGACAACTCCTCGTGAGAGAAGTTATGAAGTGCAGAGTTGAATGCCTGGCAAAGGAGAATTAAGGTATATTTTCATGAAACAGTGTATCAAAATTGCAGATTTTTTAACCGAAACACGAAAGAAAATAAGAAAAGTAATTCTGCATGAAAAATCAGGAAGTTATTGGCAAATAAATAAATAAAGTAATTAAGTAAAAATAGGCGTGACTGTGTGGTAAGAAGCTTGCTTCCCAACTACATGGTTCCAGGTTCAGTCCCACAGTATGGCACCTTGGGCAAGAGTCTTCTACTATAGCTTCGGGTCGACCAAAGCTTTGTGAGTGGATTTGGTAGATGAAAACTAAAACACTTTTTTGCGTAGGCAAAAAGAAAAAAATAACGAATCCATACGACTCAGATTAGCTACATACGCGTTTCGTGATTAAAGTAAAGTTATATTTATTTACTTATTTCCCATCTTCAGTGCAGCGTTTCAAATATAAATTTGAGAGTGCTAGGATGAAATATGTACGCGATCGAGCGCCATCGCATAACTGATATCCAACCAACACTTCCAAAAATATACAGCCGAATGTGAACACTATATATATATATATATATATGTATATACTTGAATATTTAAGCATAAATATGTAGATTTTTATATATCAACAGAGCAAACGTACACAGAGTACAAAGACACAGAAAATCAAAGGGGAGAATGCATGATGTTACAAGTCTGACAGCTGTTTCTGAGGGTTCGGAGTTACTTCATAATGTTGGCAGATGTAGTTAAAAAATATGCAACCAGTAATAAAAGCTAATAAACATTAGTTAGATTCGGCTTCCGTCTTCAGGGTGAAGAGATAGAAATCTAGATTGAGACTGCAGTCCAAGCTGAAATAAGTAAAAGATTAAGATAAAAGATGCTAATTACCATATCATTCTTCTGGTCGATGGATCACCTCAGATTTGAAACTGGATATTACAATAAATGTATCTGCTTAACATGCCACATACGTTCTGCAGTGTTCTAACGTAACTAACTCATATTTCTGAATTGAAAATGTATGCATATACACGTTATTTATACACTGGTTTCAAATTTTGGCACAAGGCCCGCAACTTTAAGAGAGAGTGAAGTCGAATAGATCGAGTTCCAGTGCTCAACTGGTACTTATTCTATCGACTCTGAAAGGGTGAAAGACAAAGTTGACTCGGCGGAATTAGAACTCAGAACGTAAACACGAACGAAATATTAGCAAGCATTTTGCCCGGCGTGCTAACGATTCTACCAGCTCGCCAATACGTATATATTGTTTATATATTGATTTCAGATTTTGGCACAATGCCAACAAGTTCGGGAAAGGGAATGAGTCGATTACATCGATCCCAGTACTCAACTGGTACTTATTTTATCGACTCTGAAAGTGTGAAAGACAAAGTCGATACTGGCGGAATTTGAATTCAAAACGTAAGGACGGATGAAATGCAGCTAAGCATTTTGCCCGACGCGCCAACGATTCTACTTGCTCGTTATTCATATATCAAAATTTTGAAGTAAAGTTGATTGATTACAACGCAACTAAAAACTATCCTGTGCTTGTGTGTGTGCGTTTGTGTGTGTGCGTTTGTGTGCGTGCCTCTGTGTATGTGTGAGAGAGAGAGAGAGAGAGAGTGTGTGTGTGTGTGTGTGTGTGTGTGTGTGTGTGTGTGTGTGTGTGTGTGTGTGTGTGTGTGTGTGTGTGTATACATACACACACACATTCATATATATATATACACACGCGCACACAGAGAAAGAGGTGTGACTAAAATTCCACAAGATATATAGTGCGGTGCTCTTATACGTCTGCCATCTACCACCCCGTTTGCCCTCTATAGATTGTACGCACATCAGAACAGGATTCTGACATTACAGTTAGACTAGTAAACAAGGCAATAGCTATGCACTTATAAATGTTTTCTTGCCATTTAGATTTACATAATATTTCTGATACTCCACCGCCCTTCAAAAATAACAATAGTTAGATTATACACATACAAAAATAAATAAATAATGGTGCAGGTGTGGCTGTGTGGTAAGAATTTTGCTTCCCAACCACATGTTTTCGGGTTCGGCCCCACTGCGTGACTAAAGCCATGTGAGTGGATTATGTAGACTAAAACTGGTTGTATATCTGTCTGTCTGTCTACACTATGTGTGTGTGTCTTTGTGTTTGTGTCTGTGTTTGTCCCCCACCACTGCTTGACAACCTGTGTTGGTGTGTTTACGTCGCCGTAACTTAGCGGTTCGACAAAAGAAAAAAAAGATAGAATAGGTACCAAGTTTAACAAACTAAAAAAGTATGGGGCTCGATACATTCGAATAAAAATACTTCAAGACGGTGCCCCAGCATGGCCGCAGATAAAATGATAAAAGATAAATGAACGAATAAATGAATTATCAAAAATGATAAGAATGATTCCATCACTGCTACGGACCACATATTTTAAGGGAAGGACAATGCCGATTTAATCGATTCCATTATTTGCGTGGTACTATTTCATCGAACACGAAAGAAAGATAAAGTGAACTTCTGGTGGAATTTGAACCTAGAAGATAAAGATAACTAAATACCACAAGTTATTTTCCTCCAT
>NC_068984.1:122369477-122370408 GCF_001194135.2 Octopus bimaculoides | reverse complement strand
TAGACGAGAAAACACACAAGCCACATAGAGAACATTCTACTTCATCAGCTACCCCCGTTTTAACACCGGCGTTTCGAAGAGCTGGGCAGGACGCATCGTTTAAATGGCTCTTCCCATGGACCGCAAATTAAATTTGTATACACAAACTAAATCTTGCCATGGAGGAATGTAGTGGCGGACATATATATGTATGTATACGCATATGTGTGTATACATGCTTACATACATACATGCGTGTATGCATGCATACATACATACATACATACATACATACATACATACATACATACATACATACATATGTATGTCGTATGACGGCTCTTCCTCGTTTCCTAGTACTTCCTTTTTGTAGTTCCATGAAAAATGATCAATGAGGAAATACCAGTGACGTGGTTTTGATTGGGTTAGGTCGCAACTTGCCAAGAAGTGACCCATGCACTATGCACGAAGACACCTTCTGCGACAGACCCGAAATGTAATATCAGTATCAGACAACTAAACTGCAACGGATTGCTGTCATCCCAGGTTTTACTTGAGCTGCGCCTTCTCAGCTCGACCGTCTAGTATCGCTCTCTTCCGCCAGATCCGCCTGTTCCGCCGCTGAGATCATAGATCTTCAACTGCTTGTTCTGTCATTGAGGATTATTTTTTCGTGGTATGCCTCTCTAGATCTGCCTACATCAATGAGAGTTGGGTCTCTTCATGAAAGTTTTAGCTCATATATATGTTATCTTTTGAGTTGAAATATATCTGGAAGGTAACATACATACATACATACATACATACATACATTGGCATACATACATGCATGCATGCATGGATAAATGCATATATTGGCATACATATGTGTGTGTATATATATATATATATATATATATATATATATATATATATATATATATATAAACAAATAGTAAATGAGTATATGCAT
>NC_068984.1:122367087-122367357 GCF_001194135.2 Octopus bimaculoides | reverse complement strand
TTAATTGCGATTGTTTAATCCAAGAAATTTTGAAGTGAGTAAATGTATGAATTTTAGGTTAGGGTTAGGGTTAGGGTTAGGGTTAGGCTTAGGCTTAGGGTTAGGCTTAGGGTTAGGCTTAGGGTTAGGCTTAGGCTTAGGCTTAGGGTTAGGGTTACGGTTACGGTTACGGTTAGGTTTAGCGTTAGGGTTATGCTTAGGGTTAGGGTTAGGGCTAGGTTTAGGGTTAGGGTTAAGGTTAGCGTTAGGGTTAGGGTTAGGGTTAGGGTT
>NC_068984.1:122365100-122366987 GCF_001194135.2 Octopus bimaculoides | reverse complement strand
ACACACACACACACACACACACACACACACACACTTACTCTATGTTTCCCTCACACACACACTTACTTTCTCTTTCCCTCACACACACACACGCACACATACACACACATGTAAACATTTATACATTTCAGAAAGCATCTGACTGATTGGCAAATGTTCATTCACCATCACATTGCATCCACCAGCCATGGTCTATGACTGATGGACTTTCAGAATGGAATCTGTGCGGGCCTTTACCTAAATAAAACCGTTTTAGTCATCTTGAATTTTGAGAGGATCCCCATCTGTCAGGGTCTCAAAACAATCTTGTTCCACATTGGCAAATTTCTCTCGGGGTCCCTACCACAAACTCATCAATACAAGGACCAGCGCAATGACACAACCACTAGCGAAATGGTACAACCACTAGCGCAATGATACAACCACTAGCACAAGGATAAGATTACTAGCGCAGTGATACGACCACGAGCACAGTGATACAACGAACTCAGTGAATCCCTGTCTTCTGCCATTTTTACAAAGGGTTTTAAACAGTTCCCGTTTCTCTCATCCAGAAGATGAGTACCGCATACTACATACACTATTTTTCTTGTCGATTCTTACTGTCTGTGTTTTACTTTACCAAATGGTTTCTTCTAAGATCTGTTCTTGGAAGATTTGGACTACTTATTTTATCGACTCTGAAAAGAAGAAAGTCGATTCCAGTGAGATCTGAACTCGGAAACCCGATGAACATAACAAAAGACTGCAAGATATTTTGCCTGGAGTTTCCGTTGACTCTAACATCGCGCTCCCTTAAAATTTCTACAATAAAACTTTTTTAAACGTCATTTATCCCCTACTAAGGAAGCAATGTGAAGCCAGCAGTACATGTTACCACAAAACTGTGTGCGAGCAGTCAAGAGAGCCTTCACGTGATTACTCGACCAACTAGAAACAACAGCAAAATATCCCTCATTCTACTATTTTAAAAAGCCCCGCTGCATTGCATCGCTCGGGCTTGGGGTGGTTATAATGTTGTTAAGGTGGTTCTGCCAAGGGTTAAACAATAACAATAACAAGCCTACTACTGCTACTAACAATAAGGTTATGTGGTCAATGAACCTGTTAGAAATAGCAGTCAAATCTCCTTCAAAACACCCTGTAGTCTTTTAAAAAATAATGTGGGGATGCAATAAATAATGAAGTCTAATATACGTTATTACTGACAAAAGCAAACACAAAAAAACACAGGATGGTTATACATAGGATTTCTTTGATCATAAAAAAAGTCTACTGGATCAGGCCTGACATGGGGCTGGAGTAAAACAGGAACAAGAACAACAGCAACATTATCATTAAGACGATCAGTATCACAAACATCCATTGCTATCCACCCGATTCCGTCTTCATTCACCACCAACAATGACAAGAGCAACATCCCCAACAACAGTCAGAACAACAATAATATAAAACTCATTTCAGCAAAACGTGAATGAAAACCAGTTTCTAATACAAATCCGCTTTGTTCCCTAACAACGCAATGGTTTGTGTAAAATGGCCGTATTTCAGTCAGATACCGTTTAAGCTGTCATCTGACACAGTACTTGATAACAATGGAGTCGTCTGCTGAGAACAGATTTAGAAACTCAAGAGTTTTAACCGACGTTTCAGGTAGTTTTCTTCCAGTCGAAGTATTTATGAAATATCAGATACATGCGGGTGGGTCAGTGTCTACGTGTGTGTGTGTGCGCGTGTGCGCGTGCGTGCGTACATACATGTGTGTGTGTGATATCTATATATCTACGTGTATGTATAAACACACACACGCACACACACACACACGCACAAAACAATCACGCGGAAAGAATAGGTACTGGGAAGAGAAGGTATTGTTTTATATATATA
>NC_068984.1:122363802-122365035 GCF_001194135.2 Octopus bimaculoides | reverse complement strand
TGTGTGTGTGTGTGTGTGTATATTTACATACACACACAAATGCACACATAATTTAATACAATGAGCTCAAAAGAATGGACACTCGAAAGAGAAGGCATTGTTATATATATATATAAATCCAAGAAAGTTAGGGGTTGTGAATCCAACCTACTAAGAGATAATATCTATCCAATATACTGCTGGAAGAATACCCAATTATTATTACACTAGTGTTTTTTCATTGCATGGCAATTACATTACCAAGTGCAATAAATGGGTGCGGTAAAAAGTTATTTTACCATTAATTTATATAGCAATAAGAAAATGGAGGGGATTAATAGGAGGTATTCGTCTGTGACACAATACAATGCCTGTAAGTTGATGAATACCACCTATTAATCTCCTCCATTTTCTCATTGCTATATATATATATAATAATTGAAAAATGCATTAAATACTACAAAACGTACACGTAGGACAGACACCAGAACCATAGTACTTCATCAGTTATCGGCCGAAAAATACTAATAGCTTGTTCCATGCCTTTAACGATAAGACTAGGAACTTCATATATCGGTGGCACCCGCAAGATTTGCGGAGAATTACGGTTCAAGCAAACAAAATAATACAGAGTGGACGTACGAAAGTAAACAACAGTCATTTGAAATGATAGACGAAGACAATAGATAAATGAATATAGCCTTGGAGTCAAACACAAAAATGATGGATTAACGCCTGGGAGAAATCCTCAAATAGATATAGTGAACAGAACTAGGCATCCAGTGGCAAAAAGACAAAAGATAAAGAATCAGTCACTGGTCACGTGTGAGTAGCAGATAGAAAGGAAGGAGGAGGAGAGAGAGAGAACAGGGGAAGGAAGGGAGAAAGTCTACAATTAAGTGTAAGATGACGAGAGAGAGGAGAGAGGAAGTAGGGTTACTAGAAAAGGAATATTAGGACGAGAGAGAAAGAAGGAAAGAGTCGCAAAAATGTATACAAATTTACTGTTAACATTAGTCGGGCTGCGTGGCTGCATTAAATGCTACAAGACGTACATGTAGGACAGACACCAGAACCGGAATACGTGCTCAGTTATCGACCGAAAAATACTAATACCTAGTTTCATGCCTTTAATACTAAGACTAGGAACTTCACAAGATTTGCGGAGAATTAGGGCTTGAGCAAACAAAATAATACAGGGTGGACGTATGAAAGTAAACAACAGTCACTTGAAACGATAGACGAAGATTTATA
>NC_068984.1:122362506-122363004 GCF_001194135.2 Octopus bimaculoides | reverse complement strand
GGGACAACAAAACATCCAGATAGACGATACAAAGAAAACAAGGACGGGTCATTCGGAGTTTTCTTTCCTCAGTCGAGTTCCAGATTATCTTTGCAATTTCGGTAGTTATACTCGAGATTGCTCCAATCTGGCCAGCCCCAAGGAAAAACTAAGCTAAGACCATTAGATTCCTTGGAAGAAAGCACCGAATGTATACGAAAACTAGGACGGAAGAATAAATGGAGAATATTACACAAATACAAATAACAGGACATAACAACAGGTGTCTTTCGACTAAGGACGAATTAAATTAAGCTGGCGTGTGTGTAAGTAAAGCCTTACGGCTGGGATACAAGATTTCACAGACACAGGAAAGAATATAGATGTTGCACGGGCAGCGGCCGAACCAAGAAAGAAAGGTCAGGCTTGGCCGAACACCGGTCACGTGGGGAGAGAAGAGAGAGAAGTAGAGGCAGTGATATAAATATATACATTGATGATTAAATTTCAATTAGATAT
>NC_068984.1:122359312-122361378 GCF_001194135.2 Octopus bimaculoides | reverse complement strand
ACACACACACACACACACACACACACACACACACACACACACACACACATACAATGGGCTTCTTTCAGTTTCCGTCTACCAAATTCACTCACAAGGCTTTGGTCGACCCGAGATTATAGTCGAATAAACTTGCCTAATGCGCCACGCAGTAGGACTGAACCATGCGGTTGGGAAGCAAACTTCTTACCAGACAGCCACGCCACGCGTATGTATGTATGCATGAATGTATGTATGTAATTAAGGCGCGTGGTTTAGGGTATTTGGCTCACGATCATAAGGTCGCAAGTTCGATTCCCCTACGGACGTTGTGTCCTCGAAGAAGACACTTTAATTATCTTTGCTCCAGTCCGCTCAGCTGGCAAAAATGAGTTGTATCTGTGATTCAAAGGGTCCAGCCTTGTCACATTCTGTGTCACGTTGAATCTGCCTAAGAACTACGTTGAGGGTACGCGTGTCTGTGGTATGCTCAGTCACTTCCACTTAATTTCACGAGAAGGTTGTTCCGTTAATCGGATCAACTGGAACGCTTATCGTCGTAATCAACGGAATGCCAGGTAAGTTATGTATGTATGTATGTATGTATGTATGTATTTATGTACGTACGTATGTCATTATTCAGTTTATTGCAAGATTTCTTGCCAATAGAGAAAGAACCGGTTTCTAACCTAGATCCCAGGTTCGTTCATTGGAATTTCAACATTAACAACAGGGTATTTTTGTTTGTATGTATGTATGTATGTATGTATGTATGTATGTATGTACGTACGTACGTACATAAACGTCATATTCTCTCTCTTTCCTTTCCCGAGCGTCTAGTAACACAATCTGTATCACGTCCTCACGTTGTTGTTTTTTGTTGTTGCTTTTTTGTCTTTTTCTTTTTTTGAACCTACGTATGTATGTATGTACAGATTTGTATGTTTTATGTATGTATTCTCACGCATATAGTTACATATCTAGACATGCTCATATATATTTAAATAATAAACTTCTGGAAAGTTTTTCAGATATTTACAGTTCCAGTGATGGATTGGATCTGTAGCCTTCGAATTAGCTTTCTCCTTTCTGGTTTTGAGAAGCCTAATTTCTCAAGATTGGTATTTAGGCAGTGTGTTACATATCCCAGTGCTCCAATAATTACAGGTATAAACCTGAATTTGTAATCTGGATAGAGTAACTGTAGATTTTCACTGATCTTCAGCTTTATTTTAACATCCGCTAGGCAACTAATTTCCACAACTGTCCACAGTTTTTTCTGCTCTATCCCAAATCATTATATCAGGTTTGTTGTGCTTCCATTTTATTGAGGTTTTCACTGAGACATTCCACCAGTATTCCTTTTCATTATGAGTGGCTATAGCTTCTACTATAGTGTGGGTTTTTATTTCTTTGTCCTCAGGATTATCCTTCCGATGGATTTCATTATAGAGTGTCCTAGCTACAACGTCATGTCTCATCAGTAGATAATACCGTGATGACATTTTCGGACAACTGCTTATGATGTGGGTAATATGTATGTATGTATGTATGTATGTATGTATGTATGTATGTATGTAGGTAAGTAGATTGGTTTGAACAAATCGACCGCAGCGCTTACTTTTTTAAAACCTGGTATATATTCTATCGGATACTTTTACCGAACCGCTATGTTAGGGAATGCAAACAAACCAACACCAGTTCTCAAGCGGTAGCTAGGGACAAACACAAGTACAAAGATAAGCATACACACACACATACACACACAGCTAGAAACACTACGAGCTTCTGTCAGATTCTGTCTACAAATCCACTAACAAATCCATTTTGGTCGACCTGAGAGACTTGCCCAAGTAACATGCAGTAACACTGAACCCAGAAGCATGTGGTTGGGAAGCAAACTTCTTACCGCACAGCCACACCTGCAATCTTGCAGCCACGCATGCATCAACCTATAAAAATTATAGGATACCTTGATCAAGTATGATAACCTATACTTGATTCTATTTGGTTATACAACCTGTTATACCGATGAATATAGATTTAAGTGACAGCTTGTCATACGTTGCATACCGATAACTATATATATA
>NC_068984.1:122357216-122359158 GCF_001194135.2 Octopus bimaculoides | reverse complement strand
ATATATATATATATATATATATAGGAACAAGAAGGTATGAAGCCTTATATATCAATAACTATAGATATAAAGAACTAGAGAATAGGATATATATAACCTGGCTACACCGATGACGATAGCTATAGATGATAATCAAAATGCATCGTACTACACACCAATAATTATAAACATAGATGATAGCTAGTGTTTAAGGTGCATATCTCAGTGAAAAGATAATTATGGATATAAGAATCTTTAACGAAATGCACCAATAATTATGACTATACGCAAGAATATGCAATCATAATCAATGGTGCTGTAAGCCGTGATTATTTGTAGATAATGTATTTTCCTATCAGTCATCTACCGAGTAGTTAATCTCTATAACAATAAACCGCTTTTGTTCTCTTTTCCAGATAACAATATCAGGTTTGTTGTGTTTGAACTGGTATAGGGTTTTATTTAAATAGTCTATATTTATACAATGTGTGGATAAATTTCAAGTCTTTGGCACGTTTGATTTTTATCCGACCGGTTAAGTCAAACTTCCTACAAATAGCACAGAGTTGAGATTAATATTATACAAAAGTTGTATAGTTATTTTGGGATAAACGTATACATATACTATAGCAAACATAAATATTGTGAAAGCAATGTTAATCAATATTCCCGAAGGATTTTACAAAACTCTTTTATTTTAAATACACTTGAATCAACCCATAAGCACACACAAGATAACAAGTCGTATGCGTTCCATGAACGATAGCTATATTTTCTTTTCAAACAATTGAATATGAAATCATGTAAAGCTAGCTTTAGTATTTCGCGATGTTTAGGAATACAGTATAAGTCTATTCGTAAGGCGGCGAGCTGGCAGAATTGTTATCGCGTCGGGAAAAATGCTCATTGGCATTTCGCCCGTCATTACGTCCTGAATTCAAATCCCACTGAGATCGACTTTGCCTTTCATCCTTTCGGAGTCGATAAAAAAAGTACCACTTGAGCGCCGGGGTTGATGTAATCAACATATCCTCTCCCCCGAATTTATAGTATTCTTTTTATTCTTTTACTAATTACACTCATTGGAGAGCGGTCATACTGGAGCACATAAACATGCGAAACCACGCAGTATATTAAGTTGCAGCCTTCATGTTAAAAGGCATTTTAGCCATTTGATAATCAGCAAGCATGACCTGTAGAATGTACCATACTTTAGTTCAGACATGGGCAGTATTTTTTCGAAAAGCAGGCTGCATGAGATATGGTTTATCACCAAGCAGACTGTACCACTAAAAACAATTCAAGGTAATTTTCCATTTGTCATGCCATTCAATTGCTTTAGTTTGTTTTAGGTATTTATGCGGGGGCGAGGAGAATATACTGCACTCTTTCGGTCTTCACAACTACTGATCGAGCGTATATTCGAGTATGTGATAGCTGTGGGGTTGCAGATAGAGGCTTCACCAATACTCGGCTGGTACTCGTTTTTAGCTGAATAGACTGAAACGACGTGAAACGACGTGAAACGACGTGCTTTACTCAATGACACATTCGTAGGCATGGGAACGCGGAGTGTAGGAGGTGCAAACACGCCCACTAAACTTTTTGTTCTTTTGGTGATGGGGGACAACGGTTTGGATATTCTCCAGAAAAAAACACTCCTTCACTGAATCGAACGAGCGTAGATACATTTTTGGACTGATTTGAAACATTACTTTTCCATTGTTGGATTTATCTGATTTTGTTGATGTACAAATATAATGATAATAATAATAATAATAATAATAATAATAATAATAATAATAATAATAATAATTAATAACAATCAGACAAATACATAACAAAAACACCAGGACTTACAAATATATATAACATACAGAAAATTGCACTACTGGGTACTGCACACATTCTACGCAAAACACTTTCAATACAGTAAACATAAGAGCACCACAGCAAACCACAG
>NC_068984.1:122353075-122355306 GCF_001194135.2 Octopus bimaculoides | reverse complement strand
TCGCACTTTTCCTCCACTAATCCTTTATAAAAAGCTAAAGTGGACGATCCACCAATCTCAGGGTCCGATTGACTGAGGGCTGTGAGCGTTTGAAGACATTCCATTTTCCAAATGCTCTCCCTTGGTCTCTGTTGTACCCAGGACTGCAGCTCCGTTAAAGAAACTAGCTGCGAACAGCGACCACACCTGTTCACCGCCAAGGAAACACTGGAGAGGTCGTAGCCTCATTGCATGCCTGCGCATTATCAACAACGGCACGCCCAGGCCACCACTCAGCAGGTGTTGACAGCAGATAGACCACCTGACCATCGGGACGTGTCTCTTCCACTATAAGCGGAAGAGTATACGCTCTAGCGTAATCAGACGGTTGCCAGGACACGGCACGACGGTCAAGCGATAGTAGATGACGGACGCGATATTTCAGTATATTAATGACAGCAGACTGCCCGACCTTTCAGTATAATAATGACAGCAGACTGCTGTCTGCACTCAAAATATACCAGAGCAAACAAGACCGAACGCTCTGAGAAGTAAAACAATTATTGTTATCATTATTATTATACCTGCGTTTGTTTTGCTAAATGAAACTGAAAAAAATTGTCCTTATTTCTGAAAAATTTTGAATCTGGATTTGGCACCCACTAAGCACTTACTGACACATCACGTCACTCCGATCAGGAATTAGAACTTATGATTATATGATTGTGAGCCCAACAACTCTAATCACTTGGCCACGCACCATTAAAATATTCAATTGAGATCTATAAAATAAGTTACCAGACTGAAATGTGTTGGGAGTTGGTTGGGTAGATATGATCGATTAGCATCTCTCGATGGAGATACCCCAGCATGGCAGCAGTTCAATAATGAAACCATTAAAAGAATGAAAGAATATCATAAAATATAATGGCAAACAACTGTGCGAGATGGCAGGGTGGCTTAGTGGCGGTGGGTTATTTACAGGCAAAGAAACTGTGGGGAAGGAAATCTTCAGAAACAAAGAAGCAAATTTCTTTTTAAATACCAAGAAGAGAAAACCCACACAATATATCATGATTTTGTGAATGTATTTATCAAAACCATCTTAAATTTTTATTATTTTGTCTGGTTTTCATTAGTGCAATAATTAAATAAACAACAACGAACCTAACAACAATAATGAAAAACAACAATTATCTCATTCATATTTTCGTATTTAATTTGAACCATATTTTATACCTTAGCGACATCTGTGGACAATTTCTTTATGACATATACGCCACATCTATCTAGATAGCTAACTGCGAGCGCGTGCGCGCATTTTGTGTTTCTGTTCTTGTTCACGCACACGCACATATACATACAGTTACATACACACACGCATGCACCACACACCACGCGCGCGCACACACACACACACACGTGTGTGTGTGTGTGTGTGTGTGCGTGTGTTCTTATTTGTAGAGACAAACGTTAGCAGTGTGTGTGTACGTGCGCTCGTGTATTAAAAACACACAGAGTATATAGACATACATATATTTATATACATACATATATATATATATATATATATATATACATAGAGTTACGTATACTTATGAATACATTCACACACATGTGTGCGTGTGTATGTATGTATATGTATATGTATGTGTGGGTGTATATATATATATATATGTGTGTATGTGAAAATATATATACATGCAAGTATATACATATGAACATTGAATACATCATGTCATATAATTAATACATTATATATGCGCAGTATGTCCCTTAACATATTTGTGTGTCTATGTATATGATGTGTTTAAATACACACACACACACATATAAACGTACGTACGTATGTATGTATGTATGTATGTATGTATGTATGTATGTGGAAGGAGGGTGTGCAAGCATGGCCGAGTGGGTTTGTTCAAGAGTTTCGATCCCACTGCATGGAAACATGGGTTCAACTCCTACTATATCTTCCTATATTAACCTAAATCTTTTGACCGAAATTGTGTAGACGGAAACTTATGTAGAAGAAACCGGTCGTATGAATATTTGACTGTTTCTGTAATAATTGTCAGGGCTGGAATTTTCATATACTGTGGTCACGCTGATTCTGTCCGAGGATTATGTTAAAAATATACGTGTCATTCACTTAAAATGCTTACTGCAAGGTTGTTCAAACGGAAGATATATATATATATATATATATATATAGATAGATAGATAGATAGATAGATAGATAGATAGATAGA
>NC_068984.1:122349284-122352847 GCF_001194135.2 Octopus bimaculoides | reverse complement strand
GTGTGTGTGTGTGTGTGTGCGCGTGTGTGTGTGTGAAGCTAATCTCCAGACATATTTGCTTGTTAAATCAGCTTTATTTTTCCTGAGCACATTCGATCGCTTTTCACTTAAAATAATATTCATATTTCATAAATACGTATTTCTATAAATTTCTGTTGCGTAGTTTTTTTTTTCTCAGGAAAAATAAAAAGCCCACAAACCACTCACAACAATTAATTTTTTACAATTTCCATGAATACAATGCTAAAGTTATTTATTTCCCATGTATTTTATGATTTATATATTTTATTTTAGTTTCTACTATAAATAAAGTCATAACTATTTTATTTATTTATTTATTTATGTGTTTCAGCCAAGTGGCTGCGGTCATGCTGGTGCACCACCGAATTTTATCAAAACTATTTTTCATTTGTTTCTTGAATACTTCCCACGAAGCAATATACTCCTTTACAAATCTCAGTTATTGGAGTGAGACCACCTTCGAGACCTCAATATTTACTAAGAATGGTATTTACTTAATCAATCTCTACCTTGAAACAGATTTGAAGACCTGGAGAAGAGAGAGCATATTATTGATGAACTCACGATCGGCGATGAAAAGACATTGACAAACACCTGATTGATTGTTAAACCAATTGATCAAACAAGCGATCAATTAGTTGTTTGGTTAAATAATTAACCAATTTGACATATAATAAAGAAGTGGACCAGTGCATGTATTTGCTATTGGCTTTATGACTCTCCCAACATACAACAAAATTTGTTTCAGCACACGAGTTCACATCAAGAATCTTGTAACTCAAATACAATTAATGAAATATTTACTTTGTTTCAAAGAGCTGCTTCCCTTAAGGGAGTAAAAACTACAAGAAATTTTCTCCGATTTACACTAGCATACATAAACATAGACACCAACTCACACATCAATATACTAGCGAGTTTATGGAGTTTATAAATAAATATATTTACCAAAATCACATCAGTATGTTTAATAACCATATGTATTGAAAACAAATTCTGCGGAGGAACTATAGGCGCTTCAGCAGTTAAAAATGAGGACCCAACTAACTAGTTTCGGCTTTCATTAAAGGCTCGTCAGGGATCGCCTACCTGGCTTTCTAGTTACTGAAGTTTGGAAGCGTGGAGCTTCTTGCAGTGATAGTAATTATAATTTGACAAGCATAAAGGATTTGTAAACAATTCATGAGCGAGAATAAAATACATCACCAATACAACGTTGTTATAAACAAATATGTAACTCTTTCTTAGTAGTACCTCAATCCGAGAAAGACGGTTCTACAATTTCTTGTTGAACAACCTGCAGAAATGATTTGACTATTGTGATCAAATGTTTGTGCTGTACGTTAGCTCACTTCCTGTTATCAAATCGATTGTCTGTACAGGTGCACGGTGTACTACACGTCAAGTGCTGAAGTGACTGTAGAGCAACGTGAGATGAAGAGTTTCGCTCAAAAGCACAACGCATCGCCCCATTCTGATCCGGGTGCCGAACCCACGCTCTTGCGATCATGAGTGCAATATCCTCACCACTGTATAGAGAATTCGTAATAAACTATGTATACAGAATTCGTAACAAACATATTTTTTCTTCAATGTGAAAATAGACGCTAGCATTTGTTAAACAAGAATGTGTTACAGCACTGTATAAAATGTCACCTTTTCACACATCAGTTACACTAGAGGACAGTAACACTTGTAGACAGTGACGCTTGATACATAGTGACAGAAGTATGCAGTAGCACCAGTTTACTGTGATGCCAATTTTTAGTGACACACCAACATCGGTTGTCAAGCGATGGTGGAAGGACAAACACAGACACAAATAAATACACACATATACGACGGGCTTCTTTCAGTTTCCGTCTACAAAATCCACTCTTAAGGCTTTGGTCGGCCCGACGCAGTAGGACTGAACTCGAAACCATGTGGTTGGGAAGCAAGTTTCTTACCACACAGCCACTATGCTAATTCTTGTTTTGTTTCCTCATTAATAAAGAGGTGAGGAGTAGAGCAAAAAAATTACACTAATATTTGGTGGGGGATGGGATGACTATCAGTCTGAGAACCTCTGCACACGTATAAATTGGAACCAGTATATTGTAACACTTGTAACACAGTGCCAATGCAGCAGCTTATTAATGTTACACTAATCTGCTTGTGTTACAACAATTTGCTTGTGTTACACCAATATGCTTCTGTTACAGCACCTGTATTCATTCCTACGGCAGGTCAACATAAACTTTCAGCATTAGCTGCTTGCAAATAACTTACTTAATTGACCTAGAAGAAAGAAAGAGAGACAAACAGAGAGAGACACAGAGAGAGACAGAGAGAGAGACAGGGAGAGAGCGGGAGGGAGAGGAGAAAGAAACTTCTCTTTCAGAAACAACAATGTCTTTCTTTTGTGAGTTAATACCAAGTGAGTAAGTAGTCTTTTGTTGTTTGTGTAAAGACTTACTGCAGCCATTAAAGTTACTGTTTACATATCACAGCTGTCAGAGGCAACACTCTAGACGTTGTTCTACTTTTACTGCTATGTCCTTCGTTTCTTTTGCAGTTCGTTCACATTTCTCTGGTGTACCTGTTTGTCGGTTTGCTTGTCTGTCCATCTGTCAGTCAGCTGAGTCGCTGTGTGTTTGTGTGTATATAATTATATGTTCGAGTGCTTGGGTGTGTTACATGAAGCCTTGAATTATATGCATTTATACATTTGTGAATAACACGTGTACACACAGACATATTTCAGAATGTACATGAACATGTGCTTCTCAAAAAGGAGATGACAGAGGACCATGGCGATTGGGGACACGCAATATTGGAGAAGACCTTCTCTTCCTTTCGTGCTTGTATAATTGGAACGTACGATAAAGTTTGGGCAATGATGAAGGCTCAGAAAAAGGTAATTAAAATTCATTAAAATGACAGATCTATTGGACTTTCAAAGAGGTCAAATTGTTGGTGCTTGTATGGCAGGCGCTAGCGAAGCGAAAACAACGGAAATGTTTGGTGTATCAAGAAGTACTGTCTTGAAAGTAGTGACAGCTTCTGAGAAACAAGGAAAAACCTCCTCGTCGAAACAAAACTCCGGAAGAAAACCAAAACTTTCAGATAGGGACCATCGGACTCTTACGCGAATTGTTAGAAAGGATCACAAAAGTACAGCTCCCAAAATTACTGCAGAGCTTAATGAACACCTCAAGAACCCAGTTTCCACAAAACTGTTCGCTGGGAGCTGCACAAAGCCGGATTTCATGGGAGAGCTGCAATCAGAAAACCACTACTTTCAAAAGCAAACGTTGCAAAGCGTTTAGAGTGGAGTAAAAACCTACAGAATTGGTCCCTAGAGCAGTGGAAGAATGTTATTTTCTCAGACGAGTCATCCTTTACTTAACGACCACCAGCCGAGTATACGTGGAGACAGTCAAAAGAAGCATTTGACCTAGACTTCTTTCTTCCAACTGTTAAACATGGAGGAGGATCTGTGATGATCTGGGGGCGGGGGCTATATCTTGGAAATCCGCCGGCCCAATGGTTTCCCTTCA
>NC_068984.1:122346091-122349274 GCF_001194135.2 Octopus bimaculoides | reverse complement strand
CTGTGATGATCTGGGGGCGGGGGCTATATCTTGGAAATCCGCCGGCCCAATGGTTTCCCTTCATGGCAGAATTAATAGTCAAGAGTATTTAAGCAAGGAAAAATAACAGTAGTCCATATTCTCAAATCCAGAGAAGTATGTAGGTATATAAGTATGTATGTATGAATGTATGGGTGTGTGTATGTATGTATGTATGTATGCATGCATGCATGCATACATACATACATACATACATACATACATACATACATACATACATACATACATACACTTTCAGCTTCATAGTCATTATTATTGGAGAAACAGGATACATACCAACATGTCTGGAGCAAAGTATGGCTGAACTTGGGATCTTGGGGAGATAATGCAAATCCTTAATCCATGCGCTACAAATGAACACGATATGTGGAACTATAAAAATCTGCAAGACCTTAAAATTTAAAGGATGGTGGTTAAAACAAGACACTTTCCTTCACAATCTTGCTACTAAGTAGGTGTCCGGTGAAAATTTACTCTAAATTAAAAAGAGAAAGAGAAGACAAATGTAGTGGGAAAGATGGTGAGGTAGCAGATGAAATAGGCATGTGGACGACATCAAAGTAAAACATTGGGAAAGCATCGGATTGTAGTTTAAATAATTTATCTAAACGACACTTGCATTTGCTTGTATATACCGAATATTTCACTACATCACATTACCAACTTACTTCGAGCTGGCGAAGAAGAAATTAACAGGGTAAATTCTGTGTCGATATGATAGGGTAGTCTGTTCATGTTCTGCGTTTACTACTGTGTTGGATCGTTCATGCTGAATATCTGGTTCTGTGTTACCTGCTTAACTGGCGAAGTTACTTGCTGGCCATCTCGCCTCTGGCTATCTCACTCAGCCGTCCCTTGACGGATTGCTGTATTTATAATGGTCGTGACAGCTAGAAGGACAGACATACCACAGGAGAAATTCCTACCTATGTAGGTCGCCTCCTGTCCACTTGAACCTTAAATGACACGGATGAGGTCGAAGGTCGAAGGGAAACCATCCATCATTTTTTTGACAGGACAAAGAAATTTCTTTCGCGTCTGTTTGGTCAGTGGTGGATCAGACAAGCGAGAATCCTTAGATTCGGTTTCGAATCTCAGCTCGGAAAAAGGAAGTGTTAGTTTTTACACGTACATATATATGCGTAAGAACAGTGACAGGCGTATAACTTTCTGCTTGGGAAGATTTTCACTACGGAATGTTTCAGAAGATATTGGAATGAAGATAAAATATTAACTGCCGAAAAATCTCAGTTTAATTCTTTGGCTGGCTAAAATATCGAAGAGTTCTCTTAAACTATTGGGTTGTCCTGAAAGTTCGTGCCGATTTATAATAATAGCTTACCTTTCGACTTATTTGCCATGAACACATACATACATACACACACGCATGTCAAAACATTAAACTAGCTACAGTAAACAGTGAAAAACATTAAAAGATTCGCGAGCAAGTTAAATATTTAAAAGCTACGAGCAAACCAACAGGAGTTGCTCGAAATAACAGTCAAAACATTGCTTAAAACAGACATTAATTAAGATAAACTCAAGAACGAAAGTTTGCAATAAACGCTTGGATTTTATAAAATAAACTAGCTGGCCTTGTGCCGTCAAAAATGACAGCTACTTGTAGTATTTTATATATAAATATGGATGGTAAATCAAATTAATACACTTGTCAATGTTCACATACATTCACATACTTTCCTTGTACACGCACACATATACACATATACTCAGAGTTGAAACGCTATTACTTTTTCTTTTCAGCCTTTAATGCTCACCACCCCACAAGTTTGCCATCACCCCTGCCTTCCTTATTCATCTATCACCTCTTCCTTTGCCGTTCATATGTTATGACGGAGAAAAACACAAGAGTATTATTATAGTAGATTATCGTTCTCATATCTCCTCCACATAAATTCACAAAGATAAGAGTCAACCATGGAACGATGTGTCCCTCACCGGCATTTGTTTCTACGCTTTAAAGATGCCCAGGTATTCTGAATATGTTGATAATACACACACACACACACACACACACACATATTACGACGAGCTTCTTTCAGTTTCTGTGAACCAATATCACTCACAAGATTTGGTTAGCCCAAGGCTATAGCAGAAGACACTTGCCCAAGGTGACATGCAGTGGGACTGAACCCAGAACCATGTGGCAGGGAGCCAAGCTTCTTATCACACAGTCACTATTAGTGGCGCAGCCTGTAAGTATTGCAGAAGGGAAGAATGAATTAAGATGGCTTCCAACTTTTTAAACATGTCAAATACCTCAGTGAAGAAAGAAGAATTATACGAATGCAAAATCTATTTTGTCATCTCATTAATAAAGAGAGAGGGGGGGAGGGTGTTAAGAAATTTCTCAAATATTTCAACAGAGCATGGTATTTCTCAGTTTGACAACCACAAGGCTAAACAATAATATACGGCATCTCTTTAAACAAATTTGTTTATTAATTACTGGTTCCTGACTGCTTTGTATTACAATCAACTTTTCACTTTTTTATCAGCATTATCTACTTTTTCATTGTTATTAATAGTTTTCTTGAGTATTAAGGCGGTGCGTTGGCAGTATTGTTACCAAGCTGAGCAAAATGCTTAGCGGCATTTCGTCCGTCTTTACATTCTGAGTACAAATTCCGCCGAGGTCGACTTTGCCTTTCATCCCTTGCGCCAAAATTTGAAACCACTATTTTCTTGTGTCCTAGGATTCAAAGCTGGTTACTCAGTATCCATGGCATATAAGTGACCAATCACAACATTCCTGTAAACAAGACGCCGATCTATTGCGGGACTGGGATCTTTTTGGTTTGACGGGCAACACTTGTTTTCTTAACGAAACACTTTCAAACTTTGGACACTGGTAGAATGTGTCATATAAAACAACTTTTTCTCTTAGCCTTCTTAGCAAAAAATTGTGCATCGCAAGTTATTTCATGTTAAAGTTGTCGTATTTCTGTAATTTCAACCAATCACTGACGTCTATTCAGCTGAATACAGTTACTGCTGTGGCGGTGTATATTGTATTAATCCCTTGTTGACATATTTCATCCGGTTTTTTGGTTTGTTTTCTTTTGAAGCAGACAAAATTACAGAAAAATAGTAATTTATACGCATATATTGTTTATATAATAA
>NC_068984.1:122344848-122345834 GCF_001194135.2 Octopus bimaculoides | reverse complement strand
AATCTTCTTCAAATCAAACTCAGAATTATTAATGCACCTCCACCAAGTGTTTCATTTCCTAGAAATAACAGCCAAATCTTCTTCAAATAAAACTCAGAATTATTAATGCACCTCCACCAAGTGTTTCATTTCCTAGAAATAACAGCCAAATCTTCTTCAAATCAAACTCAGAATTATTAATGTACCTCCACCAAGTGCTTCATTTCCTAGAAATAGCAGTAATTTCTGAGAAAATTTGAGTTACATTTGAGGAATTTTCACCAACAGAAATTTATTGCTCGGTTTGTTGAATATTTCTAGGTTCCATGACGCAGAAGGCATAACTCACGTTTTACTTTTCTCTATCAGCAAAGAATCAAACGAGTCAGTATGGCATATTTGAGTAAATCGCTTGCATTCCAGTTAAGGTCGGTTTGTTAAAACTCACTAGGTGTGTTCAAATTATAACCAATCCCTACTAACTACAGCATCATAATACCAGAACCAGAGATACGTAGAGAAACACAGCACGCAGTTACATACACACACACACACACGCATGCGTGCGTATACATGTAAGGAGAGGTATAGATATATAGATAGATATAGAGAGATGTTCAGATAGCGAAGGAGGCAGAAGATTGATATATGTGCGCGCGCACGCACACACTGACAGAGACAGATTGATACGCTGGGTGCGCAAGATATTCGAGGACAGATTTATATTTACAAAAAAAAAATAATAAACAGATATATAATAACAGATAATGATTTTATTTATCAAAAAATGCTATGAGGATAAAAATAAACCTTGTTTTCTATAATGCCATTCAACAAAGCCACCCTCAGCTTCAACAACTGCTTTTATACGAGGTCTGAATCACCTACATGCTCGAATCAAGTGATCCTGGTTCATTTTGGACATTATTCTGACTATGGCAACTTTCAAAGAATCTTTGGTGTTATAAGCGTGTTCATTGAAACCCCTCTCTCTCTCTCTCTCTCTC
>NC_068984.1:122343377-122344058 GCF_001194135.2 Octopus bimaculoides | reverse complement strand
TATATATATATATATATATATATGTATGTATGTATGATGGACTTGCCGGTCGAAGACGACGTATGAGCGTTTAACTTTTTTGCCGAACGACCAGCACAAATGATTTGTTTATAGTGATCAAACGTATGTGCTTTGCATTAGCTCGCTCACTCCATCAAATCGAAGTTGCCTGAGCAATTGTTTCAACTCCACTTTAGCAGCGGATACTTGTGGAAACATTATTACATAATATATTAAATATATTACATCGCTTTAGTATTGTATCAGCAGCATTGGTAAGTAAAGACTCATCAGGTAATAGCGCAAAGGGTATGCTAAATCAGGCCATATCCCACAAAATATATATCTCAAGTCAATTCTGTGACAATCACTTCATGAGCATATCACGTTTAAGATGAAAAGAAACACCATTAGATCGTAAACCACAAGTACAGTTCAGCTGTACTTGTATGAGGGAGAAAACAAATAATAAAAGTAGATGTCGCTGTGTGGTAAGAAGTTTGCTTCACAACCACATGATTCCGGGTTCAGTCCACTGTGTGGCATCTTGGCCAAGTGCCTTATACTATATAACCTCGGACTGACCAAAACTTTGTGAGTAGACCTGGTAGACGGTAACTGAAAGAAGCCCGTCATATATATATATATATATATATATATATATATATATATATATATATA
>NC_068984.1:122337044-122342445 GCF_001194135.2 Octopus bimaculoides | reverse complement strand
ATATATATATATATACGACAAGCTTCTTTCAGTTTCCGTCTACCAAATCCTCTCACAAGGTTTTGGCCAGTCCGCGGCTATCGTAGAAGACACTTGCCCAAGGTGCCACGCATTGGAACTGAACTCGGAACCATGTGGTTGGGAGTCACGCCTGTATGGGGAAAAAAACTACATATATATATATCTATTACATGTGTATGCGCGAGTATCGGAAATAGATACGTGGATAGAGAGACAGTGTGAGAGACAGACAGAATGATAGATAGAGAGAGGGGTAGAAAGAGAGAGAGAGAGAGACCACAGACAGACAGACAGACAGACAGACAGACAGACAGACAGACAGACAGACAGATAGATAGATAGATAGATAGATAGATAGATAGATAGATAGATAGATAGGTAGGTAGGTAGGTAGGTAGGTAGACCAGACAGACAGACAGACAGACAGACAGACAACCAGACAGACAGACAGACAGACAGACAGATAGATAGATAGATAGATAGATAGATAGATAGATAGATAGATAGATAGATAGATAGATAGACAAGAAAACAAGGGTTGAAAGTGAGTGGAATATATCAGATCCATTATCTAGTATTCCGCGCTTTACGTGACTTTCACAGTGAGTTTTGTTTTCTCTCAGCAAATTAAGTTTTCTATTATCAGCAAATGGATGGATATTTATCTTTGCATCTGTAAATGTCTAATGTGTGTATGTGTGTAAGTGTGTCTACGTATATTTGGGCGTGTATTACACGAGTGTTTGGAGTGCTGCAGGGTGTAGTACACAAATGCAAATACAATCAGTAAACCTGTGATCGATTCTCTCTCTTTTACTCTCTCTCTCTCTCTCTCTCTCTCTCTCTTTCTCTCTCTCTTGCCCTCTCCCTCTATTTCCCCCTCCCTCTATTCCCCCCTCCCTCTCTTCTCTCTCTCTCTCACTCTTTCTCTCCCCTCTCTCTTTCCTTCAATCTCTCCTCCCTCGGTCTCTGTCTGTTTCTCTGTCTTTCTATCTCTCTGTCTTTCTATCTCTCTGTCTTTCTGTCTCTCAATCCCAAAGATATCAAAAGTGAAGAATCTTGTCCCAATTAGATCTTGTTTGAGCAAACTTTACACACGTACGTGTGTGTGTGTGTGTGTGTGTGTGTGTGTGTGTGTGTGTGTGTGTGTGTGTGTGTGTGTGTGTGTGTGTGTGTGTGTGTGTGTGTGTGTTACAACGCCATTCATCGCCAGTATCCTATCACACGTCCTGCATTTAATAATAATTTTTTTTCTATTTAGGCTCAAAGCCTAAATTAGAAATCATTATTTTCCTGCAGTACTTTATTTTATTGACCCTGAAGTGATGTAAGGTAAAGTTAAATTTATCTAGAGTTGAACTCAGAGCACTTCTTCCTAATACTAGAGATAGAACATGTAGAATACATAAATAGCTCTGACACGAGACTGTAGGCTCTATAACCGAAACATCCCAATTTCCATGATGTATAAGCAACTGAGAGAATACAATATTCACCCCTGTAAAGGACGCTAGCTCGTCCAAGATTAACGCCTAGATACCACTAACACACATTTTCAATTGAGGACTGAAGCAATGTAGAATCGAGAGCCTAGCTTAAGGATACAATGTACCTCGGTTCAGGAATCGTACCTAAGATTTAACGATTGCGAGTCCCACAGCCTAACCACTAGTCAACGCAGAGGCGTAGCCAGGTTCTAAAGTTTGGGTGAGCGAGCACATAAAAAAAAACAGGCGCCGTGAAACATATTAAACAATTTTTAACTCATTTGTCTTATATTAGGCAAAATATCTCATTAGTTTTAATATAAGTAATTGTATTCTACATTCATTAATTTCATGTTTCAGTAACAATGTAATTATGTATGAAACTTGCAACTACTGATATCGAAGTGACGTGAAAAAGATGAAACTCAATGGAATCGTCCAGTGTCAAGAGGTTATGACGTCAGGGTGTTTTGGTTCTTCAGATGCCAGCAGCCACCAACATAACACAGTTCAAAAACATAGGAGGTTAGTCAAATAAAGTAATGATTTCAGAAAGTTCTTCCAAGGCAATACGATTAACAAAAACACAGATGTTCGACTTTTATCACACAAGTGGTCATGGAAATTGAGACAATTTGAAAAATATGCTCGGTGGAAGCGGTCGCTGCCCTTGCTTCCGTATTGGCTACGTCACTGAGTCCACGCACCTTCACAAGTTCTGTTTAATAATTCCTTCTGTTTGGGGCACAAGGCCAGCAATTATGGGGAGGAGGAGTAGTCGATTGCATCAACTCCAGTACTTGACAGGTACATATTTTATCGACTCCAAAAGGCTAAGAGACAAAATCAGCCTCGGTAGCATTTGAACTAGATCTTAAAGATCCAGAAGAAATCCAGTTAAGCATTTTGACCGACGTGATAACGATTCGGCCAACTTGCCGCCTCAGTTTTATAGTTGATAAGAAGATACTTTCTCACTCGGTGACTCGTCACATTTTAAGCAATCGACCACCCGATTCTTCGAGATCTTGCAACCTTGTGCCTGACCGATTGAAGATTACCAAACAAAAGTTCAGTCACATTTATACAGCCCTCAAACAACAACTGGTCTTCACCTCTCTATTTAATCTCAAATCTTCCTTGAGCGGTGCCAATATATTTGGCAAAAGCGACATTGTCAGGGCTTATAACCAGATGCCAATTGAATCTTGTGATACAACTAAAACAGCACTTGTGACATACTTGGGCATCCGGGATACACAATTGAGGCAATATTTAATTAAAATAATCGTCTATACGTCATATTTAATGTACACACATTGTCAATTGGTTAGTTACTGCAGTGTTTGTCCTAGGATAACATCTCTTATAGACTTGCATTAAAAGCTCAATAAATATCAGAAATACGAAAATAGACATGTTTGAATTTATAAGGATACCATTTCATTTGAAAAATGCGACGACTAATTCCTTTCAACGGTTCATTGATGAAATTTTTCGTGGCTTAAACTTCGTTTAAACAAACATCAAAGATTTGCTAATTTTCAGTTCTTCTGAAAGGAGGCCAGCTGGTCGAATCGTTAGCCCCTCCCCACAAAGTTGCTGGTCTTGAGCCCAGTGATGGACCGGCGTCCCACAAATGTTGTGATTTCGGTCACTTATATGCCATGGAAACCGGGTCACCGGCCATATAAAACCTAGGGCTTGAGGAAAGAACAGTTCTTCTGAATCGGAAGACGAAGTACAGCTTCACTTACTTTTCGATAGGCTATTTTGGTGAAATGGTTAACCTAATAATGAACCAGTTTTCAGTCCCTTCTCAATCTTTCTTGGGTCATGTGATATATGAAAATGGAGTTCGTGGTTCGTCGTCTTCTCTGAATAATCATCTCGTTCCTCTGTCTTCAACAACTGCTGCATCCATCTTGTATGATATATCGGTTTGAAATTTTAGTACATGGCCAGCAGATTTGGGGGAGGGGCTAAGTCGATTACATCGACCTCAGTGTTCGGCTGGTACTTATTTTATCGACCCCGACCCCGAAAGGCAAAGTCGACCTCGCGTAATTTGAACTTAGCCCGGCGCGCTAACCATTCTGCCAACTCGCCGCCTTCATCTTGTGTGATATATCAACTGAACATGAGAGAATCTTAAGTCTCACCTTCTACATTTTTTCTATTTTTTCCGTTCCACACTTTCTGTCACATGTTGAAATATATATATATATCACAAAAGTAGATCAGCTCGGTTTTCTAGACTGATGTAAACAACGATGTCTATGAATGAGTCAAGAGCTGCATTGCTTGCCAAAAGTTTAAAGTGCATCTTTGCTAATCCTGGTGCACGTTTCTAATATATATACACATCAACACTGTAGGACCTCTGCTTCCTTCACAACATTATGCATAGTAGAAGACACTTGCTCAAGTTGTCACGCAGTGGGACTGAACCCGAAACCAAGTGGTTGAGAAACTAGCTTCTTACTAGTCAGCCATACCTACCTACAAGTACTGTTTCACTAGGTCGCCTGAATCCATCGTGTCGACAGATTCCACAGAGGAAGATATTCTAAAGACTTTGTTTCAATATTGTATATCATGTTTTGTCACATCTGCTTTGATCACGTTAGACGTGTGACGTCGGTTCTAATCCAATCTTTTCACCGACTCTTTGGTTGCAGACAGACGCACACAGCAGCCTATCTTCCTGCAGCCAAAGGCATTGTTGAAAGATTTCATCGGCAGATGAAATCTGCTCAAAAGATTCACACAAATCCTTGCAACTAGAAAGTTTATCGACTTTTCGTTATACTTAGTATTCGTTCTATAGTTGGCGAAGAAATTGATTTTTCAACATGTGAACTGGTTTAAGGAAATATTGCGACCTTACTTGGTCAGATAGTTGCACCTGTCTCTTCTCCGGATCTCGCTAGCTATGTGCATCGCATTAGCGACTACTTGATCAGCCAAGCACTCATAATGAAAGATACATTAATGGTAATTAGGAAATGGATCATATTTAGATTCAACTTTTAACGTTTACTTAGTTATTTATATCAGCTTTCATTCTACTGCGCAAAAATCACATTACATAACATCGTTGTGTGTGTGTGTGTGTGCGCGCGCGCGCGTGTATGTATGCATGCATGTATGTATGTGTATATATATATACACATATATATATGTATATGTGTGTATGTATGTATGCTTGTATATAACATGTGTGTGTGTGTGTGTATATATATATATATATATATATATATATATCGCAGAGGTTGCAAAGAATACAACACAAAGACGAAGCAAAATTAAACACAGAATTGGTATTCGCTTGACGTTCAAGAAATGAGGGGAAAGAAGGAAATGTCTTAATATTTCAAGTATTCACTCTTCTTCTGAGAAGAAAAATTGGAGAAGTTAAAACGCACGTGTGTCCAACTGTCATGGCAAGGTAATTTATATATATATATATATATATTCCAGTAGCAAGATATATTTCTCTCTAGAGAAGATGTTCTTGTACGAGTGAATCAATACCATCAAATAACTTGGAACCAAAATCTGTGAGAAACTTGACTGTTAGCATTAGTTTTCTTTAAATATGACAAAATCCTTATGATCTTTGTTCCTGTCTAGTTCTAGATTTCCATATATGAAGTAAGACCAAGCTAGTTAAATCTTTTGAAATCATACTGGCACCTAACAGAACTGGTGGTAATGATGGCTTCGGAGGGAGCATGGAAATGTACAGAATAATCCTTTCGGGTGAGGTTCTAGAACTATAAAAGAGTTAAGAAACTCCTGTTCTATGGCAGCAATTTGCATCTACCTTGAGTGGTCAAGTATTCTTTTATTCTTTTATTCTTTTACTTGTTTCAGTCATTTTGACTGCG
>NC_068984.1:122324843-122335674 GCF_001194135.2 Octopus bimaculoides | reverse complement strand
TCAGCCTTTTCTCTGGTCTTGGTTCGATCAACTATAGTTCTCCAAAATTTTTCTTTATTTTTTCACTTCTTGATGGGAGATTCTCGGCAAACTTGGAGAAGCGTTAGCACTTCGGACAAGAATGTATTTCTTCCGGTTTTACATTCTGAGTTCAAATTCCGCCAAGGTCGACGTTGCTTTCATCTTTTCGGACTCGATAAAATAAGTATCAGTTGAGCACTGGGGTTGATACAGTCGACTAGCCCCTACCCCCAATATTTCAGGCCTTGTGCCTATAGTAGAAAGGAGGTGGATAGATAAAATATGTACCAGTAATTAACTGTACTCATTTCTACATTTAACCAAATAAAAATTAGGCACCACCCGGAATTGAAGACCATCTGTTTCCGTTTAGAGTGGATGAGAGGGCTAAACTAATATTCTAAAGGGTGATGGATGACAGAAACGGTTGTATGCTGAACTCAATGCCTTTCATTTTACGTTCCTTTACTTCTGGGGTTCAAATCACGCGAGTCGATTTTGCCTCTCATCCATTTGAAATAGATAAAGCAAGTACCAGCGATACTGCTGTTTGTCGTTGTTGTTGTTTAACCACAGGTCAGTCCCGACCAAGCAGATGTATGGTCAAAGGTGTTCCTACCGCGAACGTCCTTTTCCTCCCGTCTTTTCTTTCAGATTTATTATATCTAGAACTACATTAGGATCTTGTTCAAAACGGGGGCACCAGTTTTCATTTATGTTTTAAGACTAAGAGTAAAAGATGTTTTATATGACACATTCTACCAGTGTCCCAAGTTTCAAAGTGTTTCGTTAGTGTTTCGTTAAGAAAATACTGGTGCCCCCGTTTTAAACAAGATCCCTACATTATTCAATGTGTCCTTTAAAAAAAAAAACACTAGACTGTGATTCCGGATATATTTGACTGCTATTTGAAACTGGTTAAGGAACCGCCTTCGTTGTCTCCTACTACATGTAGTTTGCAACATGAGATGAACGTGAGGTTAGTGTTTCGAATGTTCTTCGTTGTCGGGGAATTGAAATTAAAAATAATTAGTCATTATCCTCTGCCTTCGTGCTGCTGGGGAAGTATTAGATCGACTTAGCTTACAAAGATCTATCTATCTGTCTGTCTGTCTGCCAATTCATACGTCTAGCCAGCCAGCCAGCCAACCGATTCTCCATCCGTCTGTCTACCGCATCCTCGTGCAGCACATTCCGTAACCACCCTCAGTTTTGGTTCAAGAATAGCTGCGGAGCGGTGTAACTAACATGAATGTTCAAGAAGCATCTAAACTTACAAAAATCAGTTTAATAAAGTTTACAAAATAAAGCATGCTACTCAGAAGAGAATTCGTTATCAAATACCAACATTAAATTTTATGTTTACAATCTACCTGCTATTACCTACATGTAAGCTAAACGTATTGGCTAGTGAGACAGTGCAGCATTTGGCTTTTCTTTAATTTTTATGATATTAACTTTCTCAGTGAAAATAATGATCTGTATTTTATCTGAACACCAATTAATCGTTCCCATACATGTAACATGAAAGCCAACAAGTCGAGCGGATGGTTGCAACATAAATATTTAGTCAAAGGGAGACAACTTGTAACAATTCTCATCCAAGATTTCATGAGATGATGACTATTTATAATGATTAGAAGACTCATGATTTATAACGTAATTTTATTATTAAAACCTTCTTTCAAAATATTGGAAATGTGTGTGTCGAAAATATTATCTTCGCAAAACTTCTCAAGCCAATCAATGACAGAAACCTTAACAAGCCAGCTAAAGTAACTTGCTATACTCAGTTATCTCCCCTGTTATCGCTATAGAAAAAAAAATTCTGGAAATTTGATTTTGCCTTTCATTTTGAAATTTGTAAAAATAAGTTTTGACTATATATCGAGTTGATTAACTATAGCATTTACATGCTTATGCTAATATAAGAAATAAGAAATTTGAATTTATCAAGTGACGTGCACACCAGGGGACGAAACTGTAAAAGTTCCATTTGTATACGTGTGTGCGTGTGTGTGTGTGTGTCCCAACCTCTTACTAGTAACGTTAACACCTCCCGTCTCATCTTGAGAATAACTGATCGTATGAATCAGCATAGAAAAGGGATTGATTCTAAGCCCACCGCTTGTGGGAGAACCTGTAATTATCGGGTCTCCCAACTATGTTCATTAGATGAATTTTGTTTATGTTATAACGATGTTTATAAATACCGAAGGCTAGGATCTACTTCGGCTGCACGCTAATATCAAACGACGCTGCCAGGCTCACTCGAATTCATTCTCAAACAGAGCCTCTAAACTCTCAACCTCCTTAGCCAGGAGATAGGAAAGAAACAGACTTAACCTGATCCCATGGAAGCAACTTCGTTTTGGAGCAAGATCTGGTCCAGCACAATAATAGGGCACTCTGGAAGAAGAATTCAATGATATGGAAATACAAGAGGACATTTCCATCACGTTGGAAGACATAAAAGTAAGAGTTGATAAGATGAGAAATCGGAAGTCAGCTGGCCTGGGTTTGATGAATTTACATCCTAGACTACAAAAACTCCGGCATTGCTGTGTACTCCAAGAAATTGTACCAGACTGGAAGCTCAGGAAGGATCCGAACAAGGGGTCGTGATTACAAATTTCTGGCCCATAACTCTTCTCAACACTGAGTAAAAGATTTTGGCTAAGGTACTCGCTTGTTGTCGGTAGTGTAGTTGGGGACATGCAAACCTGTGCGATCCTTGGTAGGCCTATCCAAGATAACCCCCATCATATGACAAGGTGGACCATCGCTATCAGATTGCTGTCCTACAAGCTATCGGTTTCGGTGCCATCTTCTCAGGCTGGATCACCATAATGTACAGTGGCATCTGCTCGGTGGTTAAATTAAATGGTCATCCCTTGAAACCTTTCAGTATTGAACGCTCAGTCCGCCAAGAACGACTCCACTCCCCACTTTTATGTTTGACACTAGAATCTTTGCTGCGGGGGCTGGAGAGTTAAGATTAAGATTACCGCTGAAACTAGGTCATTGGAGAGCCATGTCTGCATACGCGGGCGACGTCACTGTTATGGTGTCGGACATTTAAGATATATAAACAGTCCATACTATACTGAACGAATATCAGGAGCACACATAAACCAGGACAAACCGATGAGTTTGCAGCTTGGCTCTTAGAGAAGCAAGTCCATGTTGACTATCGGCGATTTCTGTCAATGGACGGAAAGTCCAGTGAAAGTGATCAGAGTCTGGTACGGACCAGATCTCCTAGTAGACAATAACTGGGAAGAGGTTATGATCAGGGTGGCCAATCTCACACAGAAATAGGCTGAGAGGCTGGACAGAAGTAACCTGGATGTCCAAGAAAGCTCTGACCAGATTGGAGCGTGTGCTTTTTTCCATTCTTGTGGAAGGGTCATGTTCCAGTGGTCAGAAAATCAATCTGCTGTCAACATCTACTCCATGGTTGCCTTGGTGTGCAATCTTTGATGATGCATCGCTATGCACTAAGGCTGACGCACCTGCAGATATATCTAAATCACTGCGATGGTGTCAACAACGATGACAAAAACAAGAGCGAACTACTTTGGGCATTCTTCGTATGACACGTCTTTCCACAGCTCATCTTGACAGAGCTGCAGTCATGGGTCGAGCGTAGACCAAAATTGAGCGTCTGGCAGGCATGTGGGATGTTGCTAAGCACTCACAGCATTGTACCAACTGGACAAAGCTGTTAGTAGGAAAAAACTCAAGATTTCTATAGGGGATTAGTTGAGAGTGTGAGCGACGATGGCCAAGAATTGACTCTGGGCATCGACAAGAAGAGTCTGAGTAGTTTCTTCCAGCGGACTCAGGTCGAGCATCATGAACAACTTCTAAAAGTCTTTGGCAGAGACATACTCTTCATGCATGGATGCACCTGCAGCTTAATGGTTGTAGCAAAAGAGGCTGTGTGGTGGACCTGATTAAAAGATTTGAAGTCAGGTACCTTCCTATCTGGCCAAGCTCTCATCATTTTCTTCAAATATAATTTGAAGAGGAAAGTTAGGACAGAAAGGGAGGTGTTGCCTTCTAGTGTGTTTATTGAAAGGTGGATGAGAGTGACAAGGCTGATGAGGCTGAATAGGAAGAAAGAAACTGGAGATAGCAGAGTAATCCAGGACTTTTGTGTGGAGTTTTCCCCAAATTACCATAAGTGGACTAATCTGCTATTGGGGATTCTCTTTATTAATTATTTATTTTTCTTATATCTATTTTTTATATCCTTTTGTTATATCCTTATTGTTAAATTGTATCCCCATCTTTGATGTAAACCCTACCTTTGATATTGTCTTCCATGTCTTTGGTCCTTGTGGCCGATAAAAGAAACCATCATCATCATCATTATTATTATAATAATTATTATTATTATAGATGTAGCACAGTATCCAATATTGTGATGTTGCAGATTGAAGATATTGTGTACCGAGGAATTGTATAGTCTACCAAGTCACAACAAGGACCTCAGACATACAGTAACTTTACACAAGGTCCTTATTTATTATTATTATTATTATTATTATCATTATCAAGGCACCAAGCTGGCTGACTTGTTAGCATGCCAAGCAAAATGCTTAGCAGCATTTTGTCCATCTTTACATTCTGAGCTCAAATTCTCCTAAAATTGACTTTGCCCTTCATCCTTTTGAGGTCCATAAAATAAGTACCAGTTGAGCACTGGGGTTGATTTAATCGATTTACCAACTTCCTTGAAATTCCTGGCCTTGAGCCAAAATTTGAAACCATTGTCATTATTATTACAATGTAAATATTGTTAGAATGTTCTCACACAGTATTTGTTAATCCAGAGTTTTTTATGAATGTATTTTTTCCCCAACATGTACTGAATTCGTTTTGGTGTCAGGAAACTTTTTGTTTAGGTATTTAAATGAAGGAATTATTAATTATTATTTATAATTTATTGTCTGAGATCTTTCAGACAATGACTAATAAATGATAATGATGATGATGATGATGATGATGATGATGATGACGATCACAACAACTTTGATAATAATGATGATTTCAAATTTTGGCACAAGGCCAGACATTGACTCCAGTGCTCAATTGGTCCTTATTTTATTGACCCTGAAAGGATGAAGGCAAAGTCAAACTTGGTGGAATTTGAATTCAGGATGCTAAGACAAACAAACTGCCGCTAAGCGTTAATTATTCTGTCAGCTTACTGCCTTAATAATAATAATAATTCTTTCTACTAAAGGCACAAGGCCTGAAATTTGTAAGGAGGGGACAAGTCTATAACATCGACCCTAGTGTTTCACTGGTACTTAACTTAACAACCCCCAAAAATGGCAAAATCGACCCTAGTGTTTCACTGGTACTTAACAACCCCCAAAAATGGCAAAATCGACCTCGGCTGAATTTGAACTCAGATTGTGCAGATGGATGAAATACTGCTAAGCATTTAACCTGATGTTCTAACAACTCTGCCAGCTTGCTGCCGTAATAACAATAATAATTATAATATTAATAACAATGGTTTCAAATTTTGGCACAAGGCTAGCAGTTTAGGGGGGGGGGGGCAAGTCAATTACATACACCCCAAAGGGGTGAAGGGCAAAGTCAACCTCTGTGGAATTTGAACTCAGAATACTAATTAATGATTCAAGCATATAAATTAAGTGCTTATAACTATTCTAAATTTTGTTATTATTTTTCTGTTTTTCAATTAATCATTGAGCTTTGACTGTTAAGTTTCTTGATGATGCGTGGTTTTATAGAAACACCCAAGTCTTTTCTTGAATTGGGCAGTTGTTTTATAATTGACAGCCTGTCATGATAACAAGATTGTCTTATACTTGCTAACCTCACAGAGTAACAAGTTGTTCTGTGAGCTTGTTATACATTAGTGCTCTTAACTATCAAATGTGAATGGAACCTCTTTCATTAGTGACTGAATTACTTATCATGTTTATTTATCTTAATCTTGTCTGTAAATATTATGTAACGAGCAGAAGATGAAGCTGGAGTGGAATAAGGGAGGGGAGTTAATTGGAAAATTAGAAGAGGGTGGAGTAACAAAAGAAAAATTGTCTGAAGACAGAAGATAGTGGAATGACAGATGAGCAGTTATTTCAAGACAGGAGGTGGTGGAGTGATAGATGAAGAATTTGACAGAGGTAGGAGTTAATGGAGAATAACAGAAGAGAGTTATTTGCAGATAGAAAATGGTGAAGTAACATAAGTAGTGTTCAATGAAAACAAAGGGTGATAGAGTGACATGTAAAGGGAATTATTTGAAGACGAGAGATGGTGGAGTGACAAAAATAAATTAATCTGAAGGCTGAAGATAATGAAAGAGCAATAGAAGAGTTATCTCATGGTAGAACATGGTAGAGTAGCAGAAGAAAATAGCTTAGAAGGAGAGTGATCTGGTGATAGGAGATAGGGCAGTAATAGTAGTGGTCAAGTACCTGACAAAAATGTCATACAGAATTGTGCATATAACATAAACACCAATAGCATAGTGAGAGTACATGGTCAAGTGATTAGGACGTTGCACTCATGATGGAGAGATTGTGAGTTTGAATCCTGAACCAGGCAGTGTGTTATGTTCTTGAGCAAAACACTTGATATCACATTGCTCAGTAATCACTTTGACAATTGACATATAGTGCACAGTGCACCTGTACAGATAATGTCTTTGATATAATTGCGAAGCATATAAACTCACTCCCTCTATATGATTTGATAGAGAGAGTGAGCTTATATGTGGCACAATCATTTGGTCACTATAAACAAATCATATGTAGGTTGCTCAACAAGAAATTGCAGACCTGTCTTTCACAGATTTGAAAAAAGGTTACTTCAATTGACTGAGGCTCTCCTTTTCAAGTGCTTGGAAGAGGTAGTGCTGCCCTGGGTTAAGAGAGTGGCTGCTGGAATACCTTATGTCTGGCAACAGGACTCTGCACCATGCCACACAAGCAGAACCCAGTCATGGCTGTCAGACAATTTCTGCAACCACATCACCCCTAACATCTGGTCACCTAACTCTCCGGACTGCATCCTTGTGGGGTGCAGTCAAGCAAGAAACCAACAAAGATGAACTAAAGGCAAGGATTATGGCAGCATTCACTAACTTAAACAAGGAGACAGTCCAGAAGAGTTGCAGGAGATTTCGAAGTCGTCTGGAGACCATGGTTGAAGCCAATGGCGATTTTATTGAGTGAATTTACTCTTTAGTATTTCAAGATATTTTTATGCAGTTTTGGTAACTATATCTGTTAAAATGAGATATCAGTGTTCTTTTCATTTTTGTGTAATTTAGACAACAATTTATTCACCACACCCTGTATGTATGAGATGGTGGAATAGGAGATAGAGATAAGGTAGAAAAGTAGTCAAATAAGGGTCTACCATTTTAAAATAAAGGATAGTATATCAACATTGGATAATGTTGATATACTATGTCTGAATAAAGACAAAATTGCCACCAGTGAAAAATCTGACAATAAGTATGCTTGATCAGGGCTAATATGGGACTGAGTATAATAAAATAGGTATCTGAAACTTTTGTTATTTTTGCAGACTAGTAATTTCATGGGAAACATGTTGTAAAGCAAATAAACAAATTTTGATGATAAAACTGAAAATAGTTTATTTACAAAACATATTTTACACATTTTATAAATTTTTGACATTTGAAATATCAGAGATAGCTGAAATTAGCAAGAAAGAGAAAACAATTTTGGCCTGAGTCCCAATTGTAATGAAATTATCTGTAGTTAATGTTAATTATATTGATTAGGTAAACAAGCAAAAAAATAAATAATTACAATAAACAATCTAGTCTGAGTTTTTTCACCTACACGCAAAGAAATGGGTGATTTTGATATACCATATTGGTAAGAAAAGGCTCTAAATGCAACTAATAAATTTTATGTTTAATAGCATGTTTAACCCTTTAGCATTTAAACCAGCCATATCTGACCCAAAATATTCTAGCTGTTTTATATTCAAATCTGGCATCTCATAGCTACCCTACAAAGTCATTCTAAAAAATAAACCATCATATCAAAATCTTGAAGCTATGAGAGAATGCATGATCAATTCAAAATAATATGAATAAATAAGTATTACATTTGACAGGGTAATCTAAACATTAAAGGGTTAAATGAAAAACAAAAATATATATACATATATATGTCATATAATATGGACCAAGCTCTGGTAAAAGCCTATGTAATTACTGATTGAAAGGGAATCCTGCCATAAGACAATGCTTCAAGCATTTGAATCTCTTATTAAACAAAAACCAAGCCTGAAATAAAACATGCTTGGATTTAGTTAAAGAAATTGCCACAGATTTGAAAAGGAAATTATATAAATAAAGGAAAAAAGCTTCTGACATATTTTATTTAATGTTAGCATCATTAATTTTGACATGTAGTAGAGTTTTGTACCTTTTTTTTTTTAAATGAGGAAAAAATGGTCCATAACTTTTCTAATTTGGAATGAGACAGCCCAGTTGAATGTCTAAGACACAGCAGACTGTTTCTGATTTTTTAAAAAATTTTCAGTTTTCCAAAGTAGTAAAAGAACTCCCAAAATGAGAATGTTAAAAAATATATATATAAGTATATATTATAACCATTGAGGGTGAGGTATAAACTTCAGTAAAGGAGTTTTGGGTAATATGAATATTTGGGGAAATCTAGCTTAATATAAATCCTCTATAAAATTTCATTAATATTATCTTTAATTTATCAAACTAAATATAAACTAAAAACATTTTTATTTATAAAGCTTTAGTCTCTTTACTTATAACTATCAATATTTATTTATTTCTAGTTACTTTTTAATGTTTCCTGCATTAATTATATTAACGCTTTTGCTAATTGTTTTAGGTTCCAATGTAGTTGCAAGCAGATACAGACACCCTCTCAGCCCTAGCACCCTTGACCAAGCAGAACATGGACAGCTGGAAAGAGAACATGTGACAGCTGGAAAGAGACAGGGCTGCACCAACAGTTAGCTGGTAGTCATTTTCAAATGAGGAGTAGACTTTAGCAATGTAAGATGGTGTGCCTTGCTCAAGGATACAATGTGCTGCCTGGTTCAGGAATCAAACCCACAACCTTATCATAATGAGCTCAACACAATAACCACTAGGCTACACACCTATATACATAACTTTGTAGACATATTCTTATGGTATATCATCAGCTGTGTTGCCTGACTGGCAAATAATTGGGAGCATCTGACAATATTTCTGATACCAGGGACCTAATCTTGATTTTTTGCTTGACTGTCAAAGAGACTAACTTCAGAGAATGTGAGACACAAATAGTAACAACACCTCACCACTCACCATCCGAGGATCTCTGCAGATACTGCAGCCTTAGTACATGACTGCACATCATAAGCCACAGCATGCTGAGCTCCCTGCACAGTGGGTGTTCGTAGCAGATGGACTGCCTAACCACAAGAACATACTCCTTCAACAAGAACTGAAAAAGTAGACAGTCCAGCCTGACCATATGAATATTGTGGCAAGACATGATGGTCAAGCAGTAATAAATAATGGAGCTACTGTATGTGTTTACTGTCACTGCCCTACCTCTCAGGGATAGCATCTACTCAGCTAATTTCTGGACCAAACTGAAGACTGACATCCTCATAAAAATATTAATAGATCTCAAATATAGTATATTGATATTTTGATAAGATCATTGACATGAGAATAAAAAACAAATACCAAAAACAGGTACAGCATTGCATAGAGATGTGGTAAAAAAACATTATAGAATATATTAGCCTGTTGTATAACATTTATACAATATATTGGTGTGTTGTATAACATCGATATCATATATACATATATCAATATAACATTTATACAATATATTATTGTTTATTATATCATTTACACAATATTTTTGTGTTGCATAACATATATATATATATATATATAATTATATATATACACATACATACATACACACTTTATCAACATGTTCTGTAACATTTATACAATATATCAACATTATGTGTGACATTAATACAATATAAACATATGCTGTAAAACATTTATGCAATATCTCAGTATGTTGTAAGTAGTCTATTATTTGAACAATATAAAGTGAGCATTAAAACATTTATATTATATATGATGTTATATAGCAATAAACCACAGTATATCGGCAGTGTGATATTACGCTTATGTAATACTTCAGACATGTTATAACATTTGTACATTTCCATGTTAGATTTTCATCATGTGTGTGTATGTATGTATGTATGTATGTATGTGAGTGAGAGAGAGAGAGAGAGATATGTATTCCAAAAGGGTATATAACATTTATTCTGAGTCGCAATGATATTGACAATTTCAAATATATACATGTGTGTGTATGCGTGTATATATGTAGGCTTACAGTATTATACTTCACAACTAATACATTATCCCATGGAACTTCAGTTTGTATGGAGGAAAACTGTTCACTGCTACATAGTTCATTAGCCATCATTTGCTGGAGCGCCAACCGAAGAAACTGCTCAGATTTCTAAATCCTATTTAATCTGACATATGTATGGCTGTACATAGAATACCCAGATACAGACAAGAGAAGTAAAACAACATTCAATACGATGAAGAGAATATTTTTTCTGGCAGTAACAGCTTGCACCTATTTCCTGTTTATTGAAATGCCATATTTCCAGTCTCAGACTACATATGAAGTACCTTCATATCTAGTCTAATGATCAGAAATGTAAAATCAATCATACACACACACACACACACACACACACA
>NC_068984.1:122323088-122324565 GCF_001194135.2 Octopus bimaculoides | reverse complement strand
TATATATATATATATATATATATATATATATCAAGGGTGTATATTTTGGGTGTGCTAGGTGTGCCCTGCACACCCATCGAAAATGGCAAATTCATTATAATTATTGACCTTTCTCATTAATTTAATCACAAATCTTTATGGAAAACTTTTGTTATACCCCAGCTTAAAATTTGGTGGCATTGGGTGTGGCAGCAACAACCACCATATGCCACTAATATATATATGACAAAAAGAAAGTGGAATTCACAAGACTCTTTATTATTCGCTATGAGCATGCACCAGTGCCTCATGGGTGAGCTGGATTTAAACAAATTGCTACAAGGTCTATACCCAAATTTACAATTGTTACTTATATATGATGGTGCCCCAGCATGGCCACAGCCTCAAGGCTGAAATATATAAAAGAATAAAAGAATATATGTTGCCATATATATACATATATATAAAGTTCTCCATCCAGTAAGAGATAAATATCATTGAAGACAGCTGTGTAAAGAAGTGCTAATCTCTAACTGTGGAGGGAACTTGTAGAAGAGGTAAACCCAGGAAGATATGGTGAAGCATGATCTTCAAATATTGCACCTCATAGAAACGATGAAAAGTGACTGAGACCTTTGGCGATATGCTGTGCTTGAGAAGACCCATCAAGCGAAGTGAAATCATGGCTCTGGCCAATGCCGGGGTCATGTAACTGGCACCCATACCAGTGACACATCAACGCATCTGAGTTGGTGGTGCCCATTACACTCTTCAAGTGGTTGGCATTAGGAAGGGCATCCAGCCATAGAAACCATGCCAAATCAGACTGGAATCTGGTGCAGCTCTCCAGCTTACCAGTTCCAGTCAAACAAACCCATGCCAGCATGGAAAGCAGATGTTAAATGATGATGATAAAACACAGAATTTAAATTTTAAATTATAGTAGCTTACATCTATATCCTGTGATCGGCTATCTGGTAAGAAGTTTGCTTCCCAACCACATGATTCCAGGTTCAATCTTACCGTGTGGCATATTGAGCAAATGTCTTCCATAGCCTCAGGCCAACCAAAAGCCTTGTGAGTAGATTTGATAGATGGAAACTGAAAGAAGCCTATCATATGTACGTGTGTGTGTGTGTTTGTGTGCATACATACATGTATACACACCTGTGTGTATGTCTTTGTGTCTGTGTTTGTCCTCCACCATTGCTTGACAACTAGTGTTGGTGTGCTTACATCCTTGTAACTTAGCCGTTGGCAAAAGAGACCAATAGAATAAACATCAGGTTAAAAAAAAATGTACTAGGATCGATTCATTTGACTGAAAGTTCTTCAAGGCGGTGCTCCAGCATGGCTGCAGTCTAATGACTGAAACAAGTAAAAGATGAAAGATATATATATATATATATATATATATAGTTTTAGAGAAAAGAACCAAAGTTCATGAACTAATCCATGAAAATCCAGTCACATATAGAATAATTAATAAATAAAAGCA
>NC_068984.1:122318287-122323078 GCF_001194135.2 Octopus bimaculoides | reverse complement strand
ACTCTGCCAAATCAGACTGGAGCCTGGTGTTGCCATCCGGTTTCACCAGTCCTCAGTCAAATCGTCCAACCCATGCTAGCATGGAAAGCGGACGTTAAACGATGATGATGATGATGATGATATAGAAGTGTCTGCATGTTTTAGATGTGTATATTGAAGTTATTCCCTTATTCTCTGTGTATGTGATTCTGAATTTTTCTTGTCTCAGTTCCAAAATAACCACCGAATGCTAGAGGCTGAGCCTTTCCTCTGTAAGCTATGTACAGATTACACAAAACAAAAAACACCTTGCATCCCATAAATTAATAGATTTTCTTCTTACAAAATGCTTTCCCTCCACTCCTACCACTCCACACAGACACACAGACACACACTTATAAGAGTATAGGTAGATTTAACTTGGAACAGCTGGACCACAGTATATAAAGTGTGTGGGTGGTAAAGGAACTACAGTGACTGCAGCGTGAAGAGTGAGTCAGCTGGTGCAGATATGTAATATGTATATATTGTGATAACCAACATGTTTATATACATGATAGGTGTGTGTGTGTGTGTGTGTATATATATATATATATATATATATATATGTATGTGCATGTATGTGTGTATTGGGAATTAGTTATTGCACATAATTAAGATGATGGACTCCAGGGATGTAAGAAATAATTACAATCGATCTTGAGGGTATATAAAGTAATATAACATAGGGGCATATCAAAAAGAATATTATTGACTATAAGGGTATAGAAAAAAATATAAGGTACCTCAAGGGTGTAGAAAATTTATAATGGATCACAGAGGTATAGAAAATTAATATAATTTTCTGCAGCATGTAGGAAGGTAATAAAACTGAACCTCAAGGTGTGTTTAAAAAAATTATAACAGACCACAAGAGAGGAGCAATTAACAACATAACAGAATACCGGGGTGTAGATATTAATATAACAGAATATAGGGGTGTAGAAAATGAATACAACATACCAATGATGGTTGGTGGAAGAGTAGAAAATAAGACACAAACAAGTAGGGTGAGAAATCATGCAACATATTAGATTGTCAGATAAATTTGCTTTTTTTTTTTTTTCTTCATTTATTTTAGTTGTTTCCAATGTTATATGAATTAACATGAAAAGTTTTTATTGTAGTGTTCATGTGTTACCACTCATGGTCACAAGATCACAGTTTCAACAGCTGGACTGAGCAGTGCATTGTGTTTCTGAGCAAAACACTTCATTTCACATAGCTTCAGAGTCTACTCACTTCTAAATGAGTAACCCTATGATGGACAGACATCCCATACAGGAGGAAAGTTGTAATCGTGGTCCATTTATACACCAAGGAAACTGAGTAACTGGTATTATGAGTCTTAAGACTCAAGACAGTACTTACTTTTTATTCTTCCTCAAACAAATTTTTATTTCATTTTTGAAATTTTTACCCCTTTTCAAGCATATGACAAAAGAGTGACAAATTGGGGAAAAAAATGAACAAATTTATCTGACAAACCAAAAATTAAATACAGGGGTTATAAAAGAAAATTTTTTTAAATATCAGAAAAAAAAAAGGGGGACCATGGCAGTGGGTGGAAAGTATTATATTGGTCCACAAATAGGGAAATTGATCAAATGGCAAAATAGAGAGTCATGAGAGAAGTTGGTCAAATATTAACATAATGTACTGGATAACAGGGGATCGGGGACAAAAGAATATAAGAAAACAGAAGAATCTGAAAGGAGATCAAAGTTGATATTTGTTTTTTTTTTCTTTATATGCATGCATACACACACACACACACACACACACACACACACACAAAACACACAAACACAATTTCCTTTCTTTTTTTGTGGCTGCCATCTTCTCTGATCGCCAAAACAGAATTGTCATAGATGGCATTTTACTTTCTTCTGACAGGGAAAATCCCTTGGTGAACCATTACATAGAAGAACCAGTATCATCATCATCATCACTCAGTGACAAGATCTGAAAAGAAGGGATATAAATTTTAGTTTTAAAAATGCAACACTCAAAATTATCATGATTGTCGGTATTGTTATTGCTATTATTGTTAGCACACCAGACAAAATGTTTGGAAGCATTTCTTCCAGCTTTATGTCCCGAGTTCAAATTCTGCCAAGGTTGACTGCTTTTCATCCTTTCGAGGTCAATGAAATAAGTACCAATGACACAATTTGGTCAACCCTCCTCCATAATTTTAGGCCTTGTGCTTATTGTAGAAAGGATTATTATTGCTACTAATATAAAGGTAGTGATCTGGTAGAATTGTTAGCATGCCAGGCAAAATGCTTAGTGGTATTCCATCTGTCTTTATGTTCTGTGTTCAAATTCCACTACGGTCAACTTTGCCTTTCATTCTTTTGAGGTTGATAAAATAAGTACCAGTTGAATATTGGGGTTGATGTAATTGAGGTTGTACAGTAGACAAGCCTGAAAGCATTGAGGAAAGACACCTTTCCCTTCAGTCAATGGGAGAATCCATCATCATCATTATTATCATTATTATTGAGGTTGACTTTGCCTTTCGTCCTTTCGGGGGTCAATAAATTAAGTACCAGTGAAACATTGGGGTCAATGTAATCGACTATCTCTCTCCCACAATTTTCATGCCTTGTGCCTATAGTAGAAATTATTATTATTATTATTATTATTATTATTATAAGTGTGATGAATAAGCAGAATCCCAAGGCACTGGTTGGCCAAGGGCTATAGGAGACACTTGCCCAAGGTGCCGCTCAGTGAGACTGAACCTGAAACCATGTGGTTGTGAAATAAATTTCTTAAACATGTCTTTACCTGCTAAAATGTGCATGTGTGTCTGTTTATCTGTCTGTCTGTCTATTAATGAGTGAAAGCATGGCTGTGCAGTTAAGTTCACTTCACAAGCTCATCATTTCAAGGAAACATTATCTATATTTCAACAGATGAAATATGAGGCTTAAATAAGGAATATACTTACATCAGCATCAATGGATTCCATTTGCATCTGAGTCAGTCCAGTCAGATCCTCAAGGAAGGAAGGGATATTGAAGGCCATGAATAAAAAGTCAAATCCATCTTTTTGGTAACTTTTGATCACCTGATGAGTGAATGAGAAAGAGACAGAATAAGAGAGAGTGTATAATATGGACAGTATTTCTCTTAACATTTGATGCTCTTATGCCTCATTCATTAACTCTTTTGTTACCATAATTCTACTAAAATATACTGCCTCTGTTTCAGTTAATTTTGAAAATTACAAAGAATCTAGTAGCATTTAGTCAAAATTCTGAAATATACTGCCTTTATTTCAATTAATCTTGACAATTACAAAGAATTTAGGCAAATTTAGTAAAACGTTCTACTGAAATACATGGACTTGTTTCAATTAATCTCAAAAATTTCAAAAAACCCAGTAACATTTAGTAAAAATTCTGAAATATACTGCTTTTGCTACAATTAATCTTGACAATTACAAATAATGTGATAAGACTGAGTAAAAATTCAACTGAAATACGCTGTCTTTGTTTCAAATAATTTTGAAAGTTACAAAGAATTTAGTACAACAACTTTGTCATTATTAACCTGGTGTTTTGAACATAATTTAACATGATATTTTGAATGAAGGTTTTGATTTACACAACTTTAAAATAAGAAATTTGCATCATAGAACCAGGGCAGTCTCAGGTGGGTTGATATCAAAAGGGATAAACAGATGTGGAGTGCAATGCAAAGAAGAAACCAGACTCCCTGGTATCATGGTAAATAGTTCAGTCCAACAGCCAAAGAAAACTGAAATCATTTTCATCACCTTTCCACCCACCACCACCAACAACAACATTGTTATAAAAAATGGTACCATTGTCATTACCACAGACTTTATCATGTCCTCTAAGCTGTGGCTTACATCTACAAATGTCAGGTGAAAGCAAACTAATGTTGATAATGACGTTTGCGACAACAAATATAACAATGATGATGATGACAGTGATGATGAGGATGATGATGACAGTGATGATGAGGACAATGATAAAGATGATGTTGATAATTATGAAGATGATGTTGATTGATTATGACAATGATGATGATGGCAACAACAATGATGAAGTTGATAACGAAGACAATGATATTCATAATGATAAGGACAGCAATGATAAGTCTTACATCTGACAGAAAAATCTGAATACTAAAGGGTTAATAACGACAATGATGATGAATGAGACATTGGGAAATGATACCATGAATTGAACCAAGTACCAGTATATTACCAGTATCTAATCACCCGTAACCTCACTCCAGGAATGAAAAGTAAAATATAATAGTTAGTGCTGGTAGGATTTTAAAATTACAAAACAACAAAATAATTGAAGTATTGAAAAATGGTGAAAAGAACTTACTGTGTCTGAGCAAGCTGTACACCTTTTGAATGCCCTGGCAGCTGGGAGTACAATATGATAATGAGAGAGAAACCCTCGAATCTGTGAATCAAGCAACCCAAATGGATAGTTTTAATAATTAATCAATCACATATGGACATTGTGAAGAGGGTATATGTGAGTGTGTGTAAAAGAGAGAGAGAGAGATTTGCTCACATGTATTGACTGTGTTCAAATAGACTGTTGCAATGTGCATACATACGTACATACATACATATATATATATATATATACACACACATTAATTAATAGTAATAAAATGGCAACAAAAGAACAAGAGCTTGATATTATGAAAATAGAGGAATATATACATATATATATACATATATATATATATATATATATATATATATATATA
>NC_068984.1:122305589-122318130 GCF_001194135.2 Octopus bimaculoides | reverse complement strand
CAGACATAGCATCTATCGTCAAAAATAGCCGATGAAAATGCCCTGAAGATTTTAGCTCCGGCATTTGAAACTGAGTTCTATTATAACAACTTACTGATTGTCCTATACTATATATATATATATATATATATATATATATATAACACAGATGGGTTGCAGTTTACAACAGCTGTTTCATATGTGTTCTTTCTTTATGAACAAAAGTATTACATCATGCAAAAAGGAAACATTTTCATCAATCAGGTGAATACAGATAAGAATTAACAATTAGAACTTCTCACAAAATAGAACATAGTGCCATATGACTCAACCGACCTGGTGTGTGTGTGTGTGTGTGTGTGTGTGTGTGTGAATACGCATAGATATGTAACTTTGCTTTACACCAAGTACAGCATGAAAATCCCTGCTACAACAGATCTTTGATCAAAGGTTTTTTAGCCAAGACCATCCAGTGCATCAAAGATTACATCATCTGATGTGTTCACCTTTTTTTTTTTTTTTTACAATGGAAAAGTGTGAGCAACCATGAAGTATCTCTTTCATTGGACCTTGTATTCATATGCGGTGGGAGGGAGAGAAAAAGAGAAAAACATAAATAAAGAATGTGCTTTCTATAAGCAAAAATAAGAAACCTAAAAGCTCACCTGATGAGGAACTATTCCAAGGCAGGATTCAGATTCACTTTGGAAATCAGAATCAGTACTGGTACAAGCTGGTGCCTTTTGTCTGTTGATATATAATATATATGGAGAAATATTCAAAATATAAAATATAGATATATAATAGTTGAGTGTAACACTCAATAAGACCAAGACATCAAATGTAATGCTACAAAAACATACGTAGTTGTGTGTGTAAGTGTGTGTGTGTGTGTGTGTGTGTGTGTGTGTGTGTGTGTGTGTGTGTGTGTGTGTGTGTGTGTGTGTGTGTGTGTGTGTGTGTGTGTGTGTGTGTGTGTAAGAGAGAGAAAATGACAACAAAGTGTCTAAGTTTGTTGTTGTTGTTTAGCCCCAGGGCAGGCGTCTTCAAGTATTATTAGGATCAAAGTGTTCCACCTATGACCAGCCCATCTTATTTTCAGATGTATTAATGTATCCAGGACTACATTGTCTAATGTGTCCTTCCACCTTTAAGATGCTATACTATGATTTAAGAGGAATTTGGCTGCTAATTTTAACAAGGTATATGACCACATAGAAGCTCCTGCTTTAGTTCAAGATTATCTAAGTGCAAGGTAAAATTACCTCATGATAGGTGAGACCAGCTTACTGGTTTTTAAGATAACTTCATCACTTTTAGAGGCCCTACAAAAAATACAAGCATCACAGGGTTGTCCTTACCTCCTTGACTAAGAGGTACAAACAAATGCCCAGATGATAATGGTACCTACTTTGTATTAAGGAGTTAACTTCTATATAATAAAGTGTATAGCCCCAGAGGCATTTTGATGAGATAAATCTAATTCAGTTTAGAAGAAGCCAGTCAATTTAGGCGAAGCAAGGTAACATTTCCAGATGATTCACTCCAGAGACTCTCTAATACAAAACATTTCTCCTTGGATATAACACTGGTGCATAATTGACATTTCTATATGATCTGGTACATATTTTAATCATTTAAGGAATTAAGGAAGTTTCAGCCAGTAGTTATCCATCCTGTTTTGTTAATTTTACACTATGTTGGTGGAGTCAGGTTATAGTTTCAATAAACCTTTACCTTAGATGCTTGTTGATTTGAGAATTTCTCAATCATTCAAATCTCACTGAGGTCTACTTTGTCTTTCATTGTTCCAGGATCAATAATATGAGTACCAGAAAAGCAAGTGGTGGGGGAGCTGGTGGAGCTGGCTTGCAGGGAGTTGTCCAGACTCCAACTGTCTGTTGTGTCATGGTTTCTATGGCTGGATACCCTTCCTATTGTTGTGCAAATAACATGTATCTCTCTCTAATGGCATCAATGATTGCAAAATGACTACCCACATACACTGTTTTGTGGGATCCACTCATATGGACACTCAACAGAGAAAACATTGTGTAGATGAGTAGGATTATAGTGGAGTAAAACTTAGTTTGTAGGTTAAGGTAGGGAAAAAGTATGGAGGTGAATGTGCAAACAAGAAAATATGTAAAGATGTAGATGTGTATATACAGAGATGTAGAGGTGTAGGTATTTACAATAACTATGAAAAAGAACAATGAATTAATGCTTTAGCATTCACATTATTCTATCAAAAGTAACGATTATTTATTCACATTGGTTTGAATTAATCATGCATTATCTTGTAGCTATGAGATTTTGATGAGGTAACTATTAATTTTTAGAATGATATTGTAGAATTGGTGTGAGGGACCAGATCTGACCAATTTGAACACAAAACAGGCAGAATATTTTGGCCAGATATGGCCAGTTTAAATGCTAAAGGGTTAAATATTAACGAAAGAAAAAGCTGCTGTGATATCAGAATATAAGTTCCTTACCTGAGGGGATGTTGTAAAATGGAGACCATCAACTCCACAGCTATGCCAGCTGCAATCATGGACATTCCAGGCCTTGAAACTGTACATTGTTGATCCAATGTACGGTCCTTAGTGGACTGAAACAAAAAAGGGTCTATTTTGATATATTTGTAGCAAGTATCTCATGTAAAAGTGGACATTAATGTTTGTGAACAACATACAAAGACATTTCAAATATAAATAGACACCTCCCATTGTACCTTTTTATTTGTGTTTCATACCTTGTTAATCTTTTCTCTTTTGTTTCAGTTATCAGACTGCGGCCATGCTGGGGCACCATCTTGAAGAACTTTTAGTTAAACAAAATGACCCCTAGTACTTTTTTTTTCAAAGCCTGGTACTTACTCTATTGAGCCATTTTGCCAAACCACTAAATTATAGGGATGTAAACACAACACCAGTTGTCAAGCAGTGGTGTGAAACAAACACAGACACACACATACATATATCTATATAACAAGCTTCTTTCAGTTTCTGTCTAGCAAACCCACTTACAAGACTTGCCCAAGGCGCTATGCAGTGGGACTGAACCTGGAACTTTGTGGTTGGGAAGCAAACTTCTTACCACACAGCCACACATGCATCTATGTATTTTTTTTTATTCATTTCAGATTACAGTATATTGATTGTTTATAACAGCTACCCATGCTGCAAACACCAAAAGCAAAAGAGTTGTCTGATATTTCAAGAGGGCATATTGAGGGTCAATCTGAAGGTGGACTTAACCAGTGTTTGACTTCATAAAACTTTGGGAACCTTCTTGCCACAGTCAACAGAGTGATTGTACAATTCACTAGCAAAGGGAAGGAATCAACAGCTTCCCACATAAGTCAAACAGGAATCTCTGACAGGCGTCTTTAAGCTGTCAAGTGGATTATTGAAAATAATCTTCACTGCAAAGCTGCTGATGCTGCAGAGCAACTTCAAATGAATCAGGGTACTTCTGTGAGATATCTCCATCAACTTGGCTACTGTAGTAGAGCAGCTATTAAAAAAAATGCTTCATCTTCAACCAGCAAATATCCAAAGGAAGGAAGGAAAAATAAATCTTTTAAAAATGATGATGTCTATTTACTTTTGAGGTGTCTGTACACAGTATTAACATGTGTTGGTATGTCCCATAAATTGCATGATCATACTACATATTTCATTTTATTACCAACTGGAGTTACACTGTGATTTGGTTGCAGTCTACTATACTGGACAGGTGAAATTAGTTTTGATTAATCAATCAATTAGGGTCAGTTTTTGATTTCGAAAACTAATAAGTTATAAGCACTTTCTTTACCATTTCTAACTACAAGAAGCAATTTCTTCATTTTCCAAGTAGAATGACATAAACTATTTTTATCCTTTTTAAAAAAAGAAATATACTAGAATATGAAAACATTATAAGTGAGATGTAAGAACTGTCTCAACTGAATTACTCTACCATGACATAGCTAAATGTGTAGAATTTGAAAAACTGAAAGAGTTATTAAAATAATACTCACATCACCAGGAGCAACTACATCATTGCAGAAGTAACAGCCAAGTTTGTTCCCAGCAAGGTTACCCTTGAGAATTTCTGCATCAGTTTCTGTGGCATTGTCAACATCATCTAGGTTTCTCAAACCATGCCGTAGAACGAGGAATGTATCAAACCCTAAGGCAGCATTGATGACAATCTGGATGGTTAGGAAAATATGTTAGGTTGGGCTTCAAATAAAATAAATTGTTGAATAACTAGACTTACTTCAATTCAAATTACGACAAATGTAAACAAACAAACAAAGTTTGCTTTTAGAAGTGTTGAGATGTCTTAGAAAGTTAAAGAAGTGATTTTAAATTCTCAATCGCAGGATAATGCTAATAATATAGCCTGAACAGGATAAACTACCCCTATTTTTGCAGAAAAAAGTGTAGGTGGTTAACTGTGGACTCGAACTCAACGCCTCTAAAAGCAAACTTCGTTTGTTTATTTTCGTTTGTCGTAATTTGAATTTAACATATGATAGTGTCTCATAAAACGAGATTTCTATACATCGTAAATTTGCAGAGGAATCTGTAGTGGGGGAGTTTAGCTCAATCAGTCAGAGCATCGTGACGCGTAATCACGGAGATGTGAGTTTGAGTCCACAGGGGTAGTTTATCCTGTTCGGTCTATATTATTAGCATTATCCTGCGATTGAGAATTTAAAATCACTTCTTTAACTTTCTAGACTTACTTAATAAATTAAATCAACTGAAATCCTTGGCAGGGTTAATAAGAAGACATCATGCCATCATAAGTAGCTGTATTACAGTTTAATTTAACTAAGTAACAATATAGGGGTTACTTAGTCTCAAGTCAGTGCTAAACCAGCAGAACTGAATTGGAACAGAGCTGGTTGGTCTTGCACCTCCTTCTCTCAGGCACTCCTAACTCATTCATCCCTTTTGGCCTCACATTAACCATTATACCAAGTCCTTTCTCCTCAGAATATCAATCCTCTGGAAACCTCTCTCAACAGCATCAAGCTCACTGGGGCCTGCAAAATTTATGGACAGTGTCTTTTCTTTCAGATTCAACAACCTAAAAAAACAAATTTTTAAAAAAGTATAGCTACTTGTATGTTTATATACCTTTTGCTGTGATGCAGCAATGAGGGAAGGCAGCCATCGACTCTCACGGGTGTCCATCAACAAGAATATCACATCATGCTCTGAGATCAATTGTTCCAAAAATGTTATGTCTTTTTTTGTTTGCTCCAGGACTCCATCTGTAGAGAGAGATGAAGGGCTGAATGTGTGATACAGGGAGAGGAAGAGGAAATTATGAGAAAGGAAGAACAAATGACAAGAGGATAAAGAAAAAAGGGAGAGAGAGAAGAAAGAAAATGAAGGACAAAATATGTGACAAAGGACAGAAAGTAGGAGTAATGGGTGTAGGAGAGAATGTAAGGTATACAGAAAAAGAAAAAAAGGGTGTTCAGAATGACTGAGAGTCATGTGAGACAGAGTGTGGTGGAAAGAGGTATAGAAATAATGTTGTAGAGAGAAAGCAACATGAACATAGACGATTAAGATGGAAAGTTCTAGACATATTATCTATTAGTATGACATCAATGGAAGAATGAGAGATGGCAGTGATGCCAGTGAGGTAATGATGTGTGAAGCAGGGAGAATTAAGACATCAGAAAAAATATAAAACTGTACCAACCTGTAACATGGTGACCTGGCATTGGAATACTCAGTGTCAAACCAACTGCATTCTGAAGAAAATTCAAAGAGAATCTTCATAATCAACATATATTTTCAATAAACAGATGATACAGAAGGTACATCGCCATAAGTTTAAGGGGGTCTTTTTCCATCACCATCATCATTTTGTCTGTTAGCTATGCTTGCATGGGTTGAATAGTTTTGATAGGAGCTGATAAAGCCAAGAGCCACACCGGATTCCATTGTCTGCTTCAGCATGGTTTTTCTTACAGCTGAATGCGCTTCCTAATGCCAACCACCTTACAGAGAAGACCAAGTGCTTTTTTATGTGGTACCAGCACCAGTGAGGTCCGTTTTGACGTGGTTTTTATGGCTGGATGCTCTTCTTAATGCCAAAACAATTTACAGTATAAGTTCTAATAGAATTCAATGGCCTCTTATTAAATGTCTGAAAGAATGAACAGATACATTGCCAGATGTTTACTGACAAATGAAAATCATTGCCCAACCAGATGTTGTAGGAATAACCAAGTTTGTATAGGCAGGAACAGGGCACCACTGCCAAACAGCTGGAGATGGTGGCATCCACTATAAGGAGTGTAGAGCACAAGGATACCAAGGACAAATAATTTCAGGGGTTACAGAGATCCCTTTGAAGAAGACTAAAGAGAAACTAAAAGTACAGATTCATTGATGTATATGTTGAGTCAGGTTAAAAAAATCCCTTAGCAATTATGTCCAGATTGCTTAAATGATGTCTACATTTTGATTAATAAAAACCTCTTAAACCTTTCAAATCAAAGTCCACTGATGTTGTTACACTTCTGAAGACAAATCCATTTTTACAAGAAACAGTTTCTGAAATATCTCTGGTGCCTAATTTTCTTGTGATTAGATATAATAAATTGAGAAGGAATGATGGTTGTGATGTACAACTAAAGATTATTTACTTACCAAACCTGGAATTATTTTCTTGAGTGATTCTGCTGCAGTTTCAGCTTTTGGTTTTTTGCCATTCAGGCTATCTTCAAAGACAAATAATGACTGCCGTACAGGGTTGGAATATGAAATTTTCCCATTGTCTACCAATGTCAAATTCCTAATACCCCATCCCTACAATAAAACAGAAATTATATCAGGACATGCCACCACATTGTAGCCTTGTAGTTAATATATTAGAATATGCTATTGTTAGGATCTTATATTAAGACCATGCTATCTCACCACTCTCAGATGACACACCAGACAGCAGTATATTAGAATATGTTATTGTGTTGCAGTCTTGTGGTCAATACATTAGGACCATATATAAAGCAGCAAGCTGGCAGAGTTGTTAGCACACCAGGAAAAGTGCTTAGCAGCATTTCGTCCGTCTTTACATTCTGAGTTCAAATTCCACTGAGGTCAACTTTGCTTTTAATCCCTGTTGGGGTCAATGAAATAATTGCCAGTTGAGTACTGGAGTCAATGCAACTGACTAACTCACTTCCCTGAAATTACTGGCCTTGTGCCAAAATTTGAAACCAATATATTAAGACCATGTTACCTGATGTCCAATATATTAGAATATGCTATCGTTGTAAGTCCTGTAGTCAATATATTAAAACATGCAGCTATACTATTAACCATGGCCAATATATTAGGACATGCTACCATAGGGTAATCTAATGACCAATACAATAGATTAAGGCCTTATGATACAATCTGTTGGTTAATACATTAAAACATGTTAATATATATACCGAACCGTGACAGACCAAAGTCCTACCCAGGGTTGAATATATATGCCACGGAATCCAAGATTAGGGCCTTTAGAGCCTATGGCTCAGAAAAAACCTTTTTATCTTTGAATATACTGAAAGTCTGATGGTCAATATATTTTGACATACTATCATACTATTGTTCATTGTTATTTTTATATGTACATATACACATTTTTCTTAAATGTAATATATCATGTTTATTTACATATATTACTTCTTTCTTTTACCAGACTTTTAAACCTAAATATTAGGAGTACAGACTATTCATAGGCACAGGCATGGCTGTGTTGTTAAGAAGCTTGCTTTGCAGCCATGTGGTTTCAGTTTCAGTCCCACTGTGCAAGTGTCTTCTACTATAGCCCTGAACCAAACAAATCCTTGTGAGTGAATCTGGTAAATTGGTAAATGGAAACTCTATGTGTGTGTGTGTGTGTGTGTGTGTGTGTGTGTGTGTGTGTGTGTGTGTGTGTGTGTGCGTGCGCGTGAGTGCAGACTTAGTTCCTCAGGTCAATTCTGTTTAAGTGTAACAAAAGAACTCAGAATAACAGATACAGCAAGATTAAAAATCAAACAAGACACAATAATTAAAATGAGGGAGACATCAAAGAGCAAAGATTAAAAACTTGCAATAAAAGAAAAGCACTGAAAATGAATGACTAAGCTTGTAAAAAATCTACAGAAAATGTGAAAGACTAAAAAGCCAAAGATTAAAACTTACAGCAAAAGACATGTTAAGATTAATGACTTACAATAAGACATCTGGCAACATTACAACCAAGAGTTCCAGCTCCAAGTAAAAGACATTTGGTCTGAGAAATTAACTCTAAATCCAAGTCTGGGATTAGGCGCCAGCGCATCAACTTCAAATTTAGGCCAACAGCAGATTCCGCTAATCTGAAAGATAGAAGATGTGGATTATCACATGTAGATTACGCGAAATTTTAGTAAAATGGAGAAATATAAGATTGAGTATATCAAAACCTCTTCAGAATTATTGATCTCTTCAATTCATGATAGCATTTAAAAATCTTTAACAATAATGATGATGATACCACTGCACACTATAATAGGTTCATTTGACTGTTAATAGAGAGATTAACAAAAATTCTGAGATAAGACACTGCCATTATAGAATAGTACTGTCGCCATTATTATTGCTAATGCTGTTGTTTAGCTTTCGGTCAACCATGATTGACTAAATCTATCATCAAAAACATTTCAGATGCTACCACCCCATCTTTTTCTCAGGCTCATAGCATGTAGGACCCAAATTATTCAGGTACTCTACTTCCCTCCTATTCATATCCCCTACATAATCATGCCGACAAATATACCCTGAAGTTATAACTCCTACAAAAATTATAACATACCACTTACATAGTTAGAACAACTATAAAGTATATTTTGTCAAGTATTGGTGTGATGTCTGGGCAAAAGTGAATAGAGCATGCTGCTCTGAAGCATTCATTCTGTAAGAAAGACTTGTAGCAAGACCAAAGTTGTAGTTGTCATCATTTTTTTTTTTTTTTTTGCTTTTTTTTCAGACAGGCAGCTGACCACTGTTGTTACTAGTAAAAGGATATGAAACACTTTGCTGACCATAGCAGTTTTATGAAAGACATGGCAGAAACTGTATATTTGAAACCCGATAATACAGTTGCTATCACACACACACAAAATAATCAAATGAAAGAGCAACAAAATCATAGACATCTTACATATTAGGGTCCATGGAATGACTGAGGTTGACCATACGAGGTCCCATCTTGCCCCGTTCATTCTTCTCCCAGCCTACTGTTGATGAGCATTCTGGTGAAGGAAAAAAATACCAATGTAATAATCATATAAAACAAAGGAAATATTTCAATCTAAGAATTTATAAGTAATCTTCATCAAAGATAATTTTTACAACCCCTAAACCAAATATATATGGGCTTAACAACCAAAGTATCATTATTTAATTTTGATGGATCTCAGCTTTAATGCAATTGGACCCATACATGCTATTACTGTCAGGATCTTTATAATCATTCGTTCATTTTACATGTTTTTCCAGGCTAGCATGGGTGAGGTGAATATGTCTTACACTGGATGCTCTTCCTGTCACTAACCCTTACTTGTTTTTCAAGTAAGGGATCTCTTACTTGACGTGGACTGGAGGATTTGTTGACAGAGGAACTGACAATAATAACACAACTTACAGATTGCAACTTTTTAGAAACAATCGCAAATATAAACAAGCATATAGAGAAACACACACACATGCGCGTGCACGCCTATGCAATCACACACACATGCATGCGAGAACACACACACATACATGCAAGCACACATACACACACATGCAAGCACACACACACACACATGCAAGCACACACATACACTCACATGCACACATACATATAAACAAGTTTTCCTGTAGTTTTCCATCTCCCAAAATTCACTCAGAAAACTGAACATAATCATCAGAGTAACAACAGCAATGATCATGGTACTCACCTGTAATATGGGAAACTGGTGGAATCTTCAGGCTGAGGGCAAGACTGTGAGATATGCTGCGTACACCATTCTGCATTTTGTCTTTGAAGCAGACGACTTCAATTTCACTCACCTTGTCACCTCTGCAAGTTTACAAACAAGTTACATCATCATCATCATCATCATTATTTAATGATTCAGACAAAAATGTGTGACCAAAAAATAAGCAGGTCAACTTATACTGCAAGACAACTTTGGAGGACAGCCATGCAGTTTTGGGTTCAGTCCCACTGCATTGCACCTTGGACAAGTGTATTGTACTATAGCTCTGAGCTGACCAATGCCTTGTGAGTGAATCTAATAAAAACTATGTGGAAGCCCATTGTATACATTTATAACATATACATATGTATATGTGTCTCTGTGTGTGCATCTTTGTGCCTGTGTTTGCCACCCCTACTACCACTTGACAACTGGTGTTGGTTTGTTTATGCCCCTGTAACTTAGCAGTTCGGCAAAACCGTAAAACAAAATAAGTATCAGACTTGGAAAAAAACAAATTACTTGAATTGAATTGTGTTCAACTAAAGCTCTCCAAAGCAGTTCCCCAGCATGGCAGTCCACTGACTGAAACAAGTAAAAGATAAAAATAGGAAACCCATACTATGCCCATAATATATATTGAAGAGAGCTATGTCACCTACCAAATATCTAAACAACTTGTTAAAAGAAGTAAAATACTAAATTTTGCTTAGTAATTAGTGATAAAAAAATGAACTTCTTAGTTTCAGTAGCCTTTGAGCTAACAGAGAACACTTAATCAAACAAAGAAAAATGGCAAAACACAGGCACCTAATTTTTTGGTGGTTGAAAATATTGGATGTGACAAATGATGATTGTAGAGCATAATACTGGTTTCAAATTTTGGCACAAGCTCAGAGAGAAGTAAGTCAATTATATCAACCCCAGTGCTCAACTGGTACTTATTTTATTGACCCCAAGAGGGGTGAAAGGCAATGTCAGCCTTGGCGGAATTTGAACTCAGAACATAAAGATGGACAAAATACTGCTAAGCATTTTGCCCAGCACAGCAATGATTCTGCCAGCTCACTGCATTATTGCAGAGCATAATATTTCCTGGAGAAACACTGATGAGACTAAAGCTGGGTTGGGGAACAAAGAAATAGAAAATTGTAAAGACATACTTACATGACATATGAAATGAAGTAGAGGTAATTCCGTAGGGGCCAACCAGGGAAATCACTTGCAGGACAAGGATCATAGAAGGCAAATATCACCTGTAAAGAAAGAAACGAGGCATTATCTTTTAACTTTTACTTGTTTCAGTCAATGGACTGTGGCTATACTGGGGCACTGCTTTGAAGGGTTTAGTTGAACAAATCGACCTCCAGGACTTACTTTTTTTAAACTGTAGTACTCATTCTGTGAAGTTGCATGGCTCAGTGGTTAGACCATCGGGCTCACAATCATGAGGTAGTGAGTTTGATTCTCAAGCCAGGCTGTGTGTTGTGTTCTTGAGCAAGATACTTTATTTTACGTTGCTCCTTGTTTGCTCAACTATAGAAATGAGTTGCTATGTCACTGGTGCCAACTGTATTGGCCTTTGCCTTTCTCTTGGATAACATCAATGGTGTGGAAAAGGGAGGCTGGTATGCATGAGAAACTGCTGGTCTTCCACAAACGACCTTGCCCAGACATGTACCTTGGAGGGTAACTTTCTAAGTGCAATCCTATGGTCATTCATGACTGATGGGGGTCTTAATCCTTAAGTACTCATTCTATCAGTTTCATTTTGCCAAGCTGCTAACTTACAAGGTCACAAACAAACCAACACTAGTTGTCAAGTGATGTCCACTTTCCATGCTGATATGGGTTGGACGGTTGACATGGAGCTGGAAGCTGTCCAGATTCCAATTGTCTGTTGTGGCATGGTTTCTACGGCCAGATGCCCTTCCTAACGCCAACCACTTAACAGAGTGTGCTGGATGCTTTTTACATGCCACCAGCACGGGTGAATTTACACAGCACTGGTACGGATATGATTATGCAGCACTGGCACGAGTGCATTTACACATATAAAAACAAATACACAGTGTAACACTATCACCTCTGAAACACAGTCCATATGCACATACTCACAAATATAGACATCAAGACTACAGAAACCAAACAAGGCTAAAATTTAACCAGAGAACTCAACACAGCTGACCAGTGATTGTTCATTAACACATTACTAGTGTGAAATCTGGTCATAAACATAACTAGCCAGTAATACTAACCTTTTGGTTCTCAGACATCAACTTGGTCAACATGCTGACAGGATGTACAATAATTTTACCATCATTTGTTTGTTGAAATAAAAAAAAGGCTTGCAGTCTTTTGTTTAATGACTGGAATTCATCATAGGCTTTCATGAGGTTTTCAAGCTGTGAATATATAAAAATTCCAAGGATTATGTACATTTATATATCAACATTTCAAGGATTATAAACAATAATCTGCAAGTTAAAACATTATTATGATTAAGCAGTATTATTCGAGTTTTATATTCTTTGTTTTCATGTTCATTTTTTTCTCCTG
>NC_068984.1:122301832-122305197 GCF_001194135.2 Octopus bimaculoides | reverse complement strand
AACAAGAAAATGGAGGGGAATATGAAGTACTCATCAACTTGCAGACACTGTATTTTGTTGATTAATCTGTTTATTTTATAACCAAAATGACAAAAAAGACAATATACAGACACTTATGACATACCATGTTATATCAACAATTAAGATTTCAAATTTAAAGGACATTTAGCAATTGGAGAAGGGACAAAATCTTACAGCTGTTTCAGTCTAGCGTTGGCATGCCCCATTCTATCGCTATAGCTCCAGTACGCTGGAGTAATTAGTAGATGAAAATTATGTAATGGGGGTACATGCATGATTCACTAGGCCTCTTCAGAGATTTACAAAACTCAATTCATGAATTTTGCAAAATTTAAATACAAATATAAAATAAAAATATAAGGCACATAAAAAACCTACAAAAAGTATATAGTCATAAAAACTCATATATACATGCATATGCATGTATACATTACCATATACAGATATACATGGATACAAAAACATAACCACATGAGTACATATATGTGTACTCAGATGCACATACACAGATGGCTGTACATGCATACCAAAATAGTCAACAGTCACTGTTACCATATGAACGTTTTTCGTTGCGCTTGGAAAGCTGTTTATATGCTAAATCTGAGGGGTACGTGCATGTCAGTTCTGTATGTGGTGGAGGGGGTCTATATAGAAATTATTTCTTGAGGAGTTGTTGCTATTCCAGTCTTCCAGTCATGGGAAAATATTAAAATATTACCTTGCTTTGAAGCAGGTAAGGGATGGTGACATGGAGGACATTCATCATCATTTAACATCCATTGTCCATGCTGGCATGGGTTGGACAGTTTGACCAGAGCCGGTGAGCTGGAGAGCTGCACCAGGCTCCAGTCTGATATGGCATGGTTTCTATGGCTGGATGCCCTTCCTAACACCAACCACTTTACAGCATGTGCTGGATGTTTTTACATGGCACTGCATGGGTACTTTTACGTAGCACTGCACAGGCACTTTTACATGACGCTGCACAAGCACTTTTATGTAGTACTTATGGGCGTTTTTACGTGGCACCACCACAAACACTTTACACCAACAGCTGGATTGGTCTTAACACTTCTCCTGTGGATGCCAGGTGTCTCAGTTCTTTGTTATCTCGCCTGAAAAGTTCAGCTTCCTGAGGTCAGAAATTCTGTCTGACCCATGCAAGAATGGAAAAGTAGATGTTAAGTAATCATGATGATGATGAAGAGCACACAATAAGAAAGAAGGAAGTGAAGGAGAAAGGAAAAGTCGATAGAAGACAAGGAAAAACCAAAAACAACAAAGATATAACAGACAAAAGAAGCAGTTGAGATGTAATTACCATGTCATTTGTGAAACAATCCTTCAGTAGTCTCTGTTTGTTGACAAGGACGTTGTCTGGTAAAGAGATGCAAGGGAAGGCATACCAGTAGTAATAGTGGTACTTCTTTAGATCCTGTATAAAATATACAAAAAACAACACATGTTATTTAACAAAAATTACTGAAAAGGAAATGGAAATAATGGTAGATTCCTGACAAGCTGAGTCTGCCTCTCAATGTCACTTTGATTTGAAGTTGTGTCAGTTTACGGTTCCCAGCTGTGTTTAACAAGCCAGTGTAAGAGATGGGCTTCCAGCTTCCACAATGTTCGACAGACTACATGATGTGAAAACTGCATTTTCAGTGTTGTTTACTGTTACATTTGATACATGTAAAAAAACAAGCCAGAGCTAACAAGAGAGCCTCTATATAGAGACACTAAACATGCTAGAAACAACAATACCAAAATTTCTTTTAAATTATATTGTTTGGGGGTGGGGTACATTAGCCATGGCTAATACAGACATAGCTATGTGATTAAGAAATTTGATACCCAGTTACACAGTTTCGAGTTTAGTCATACAGCATAGACTCTAACCCAAGTGAGTGGTGAGTGGATTTGATAAGTGGAAGTTTATCAAACACACACGCACGTTTATGTGTGTCTCCTTATCTTGACATTACAAGATAATTTTAAGTGACTGTCATCATACAAGCAGCGTCCTTTGTTCCTAATCTTCTGTGAGAACATATCCAGCCATGGACAAATATTATCTTACTCAGAAACAAGTGAGGGTTAGCAACAGGAAGAGCATCCAACTACAACAAAATGGGCTTCTTTTAGTTTCCGTCTACCAAATCCACTTGCAAGGCTTTGGTCAGCTTGAGGCTATAGTAGAAAACACTTGACCAAAGTGCCATGCAGTGGGACTGAACCCAAACCATGTGGTTGGGACCATGCTTCTTACCAGACAGTCATGCTGGCGCCTATTAACTATTTCATCATAACCATTTAAGCATTGAAAGGAATTTATTTTACTACTTCACTAATTGCCAACTATGCCTGTACATTTGCCATATATAATTATGTGTGTGCATAAAACGGTACTAGTTATGTACTGGAACCAATCCAATTGACTATAACGTCTTCAGAAATATTTGGCTTTGAGCCTTGCAACAAATTAATATTTTGGAATTTGTATTGCAGTACATACACACACATACACACACACAAATGCTAGTTAATTTCTTAAAGAATGACTGGGTCACCAAAGGTGGCTTTATCTTCAGCAAGTATGTCAAGGACCATTGAGGAAATCAGACTGTACACTAAAGCAGGAAATTACAAATAACGGGAATAAGTGGATTTAAACAGTACAACACCAGGTAATGAGATCAACTATGTCACACTCACATACATTATCTCTTACATACTTTCAGACATATTCTTAAACACACACACTTCATTTACTCTAGAGTGATAGTAATATAGTTAGAAGTAGAGTTATACTGTTACTGTTTCTCTCGTGGCTTTTAAAAGGACTTGAGCTCAGCTTTGTGAGCTGGTACACACTTGGCAAATTTATAGCATTACCCCCCTTTTCAGCATTAAACTATACCACACCCTCTACATGGTCGTTTAGTCAGCTAGAAATAACAGCCAAATTTCTTTTAAATCACATCAAGCATCATCACAATTACCATTAGCTTCCTTGTCATCATTTCTCCATCCACTTTTCCATGTCTGCATGCATGAAATAAAATTTTTTGAGGCAGACTTTCGACAGCCAGACGCTCTTCCTGTCACCAACCCTAATCTGTTTCAAATCAACATATCTCAAGTACTTTGAAGATGAACAGTACAAGGCCAAACATATTTTCATGGAAGATTGCAAACAAATGACTCCATCGTTTGATGGTGACAGTTATCTATAACACATGATGGAAAGACAAGAAAACATAAGCATACACATACACACATATGTACAGATATTGTGTGTGTGTGTGTGTGTGTGTGTGTGTGTGTGTGTGTGTGTGTGTGTG
>NC_068984.1:122273758-122301822 GCF_001194135.2 Octopus bimaculoides | reverse complement strand
GGGGGTATATATATACACACACACAATGATTGACCTCTTTCAGTTCCTGTCTACCAAATCCACTCACAAGGCTTTGGTTGACCCACGTTACAGTAGAAAATACTTGCCCAAAGAATGGGCTGCACAGTGAGACTGAACTGAAAACCACACAGTTGCAAAGCAAACTTCTTAATCACACAGAGCCATATCTCATCTTAAAATAAGGAAGACCCATTGTATGTTGTAGTCTTGGATAAACTAAAACGAAATAAATAGGTTGGCTAGATATGCCTTTCATTACTGATCTTCTTGATCAAGACTCGCGTAGAGTTAAACGACAAAAGCAACAATAATCATCAGCCTGTGGTACCCATTTACAGCTGAGTAAACAAAGCTGTTAATAGTCAAATGTTTTGGCTCTGGACACTGTAGAGCCTCAGTGAGAGGTTATGAACCACTAGCCCCTTGACCAGTTGTCCGCAACCATAATGATTTAGTCAACAAAACACTGATTAAACAAAGAAATAAAATATGATCATTGCATCTACTTACAGCAAAGGACAGCATGATAAACTGAGTCAGTAGATTGGGGTTCTCCATTGCTTTCCCTGATTTAATATCATTGAATATCTGAAAATAAATGATAGCATTAAGAACACTTTATTAACAATAATGGGTTTTCATTCAGCAAGTCTTAACCCTTTAGCATTTAAACCAGCCATATTTGGCCCAAAATATTCAAAATCTTTTATGCTCAAACCAGCCATTTGCAATCTCTCACACTGATATGACAATATTACTTTCAAAATAAAGAATCACATCGTTGAAATTTCAAAGCTATGAGATAATGCATGATTAAATCAAAACAATGTGAATAAATAAGCATTACATTTGACAGAATATGACGGCTAAAGGGTTAAATAATCATTTGACCACATTATATGATTACTACTAATAATAATAATAATAATTATTATTATCATCATTATTATCATTATTATTAAAAGTAACCAAACTACTTTTATATATCTTACTTCTCAATATATAAATAATATAAACTCATTGTAAACTTTATTGCAAATTCTTTGTCATAAAAGATATAAGAACAACTGTTGAGTCAAAACAATTGCAAGACATCTCAACATGGCTAGTTCAGTCATGAGGTATCTCAACATGGCTGAATTAACAAGTGAGACAGCTCTTAACACGACTTATTTCACAGTTGTTAGGTGTCACAACATGGCTGGTTCAACAGTTGATAGATACCTCAACATGATTAGTGTAACAATTATGAGACGTTTCAATACAGATGTCTCGACATGGCTGTTTCAACAGATGTGAATGAAACTTATCAACATGGCTGGTTCAAAGCTGAAAACATGTATGTTAGTATGGCTGATTCAACAGTTATGAAATAACTCATGTAGAAGAAAGATACTTAATCTTTCAGCATTCAGATTTCTCTATCAAATTTAATGCTTATTTATCATCATTGTTTTAAATTAGTCATGTATTATCTTATAGTTTTGAGACTTCAATGATGTGATAATTTATTTTTAAAATGACATTGTAGTGTAGAAGTGAGAGGCCAGAATATAAAACAGGTAGAAAATTTGAGCCAGGTATGGCTGGTTTAAATGCTAAAGGGTTGAAGTTGGTGAATTGGTAGTCATTAGAATATTGGAAGGAATACCCTGTAGTATTTGTTCTGAATTCAAATCCCACCAGGGTCAATATTATCATTCATCCTTTCAGAGTTGATTAAAAAAAAGTACCATAACATAACATAACATAACAGTAAGAATATATGACCAGATGCCTTGAAGCATGTGTTCTGGTTCTTTTTGTTCTGAGTTCAAATCCTGTTATAGGTGGTGCACTTAATCTATAGCCTATAGCAGAACAGTCTCTTTGGCTGAATGTTGAAGTTATGGGGATGTAAACACACCAATATCAGTTGTCAAGTGATGGTGGTGGGGACAAATACAGACATAAACACACACACATGAATACACACATACACATATATATATGACAGGCTTCTTTCAGTTTCTGTCTACCAAATCCACTCACAAGGCTTTGGTTAGCTCAAAGCTACAATAGAAGACACTTGCCTAAGGTGTTATGCAGTGGGACTGAACCCAGAACCATGAGGTTGGGAAGCAAGTTTCATATCACACAGCCACACTTGCACCTATAGTTAAAAATTATTTCACATTAACTTGAAATTTCTGAATTTTTATGACAAAATCAACTTTACATTTAAAATGTTTAACATGGTGGTCACTCACCTGCTCTGCTGCTGTTTGCAAAATCTCTTTTTGCTTGAAGTTCTTGAATGCTTCAATGGTGTTCACCAGATATAACAAGCCTTCTGCTTTACAATGGCGTGGTGGTGCCTCAGCTTTGCTGAAATAAAAAAAGGTCATCTTCAACATCATTATCATCATTATTGTTGTTTCAACATTCACTTTTACATGCTTGCATGAGTTTGACAAAATTTCTTTGAGGTGGATTTCCTATGACCAGATGACCTTTTGTCACCAACCCCTGTCTGTTCCCAGATAAGGTGATATTTCCCCATAACGTGTTTTCCCAGACATGTTTTCACCGAAGATTGGAAATGAAGGACACTGCATGCATGAAGGGACACTCATTTACAACTTCTATGAGATATCAAGGCAAGGAGACAATAACACATATAAACATATGATGGATTTCCACATTGTTTCCATCAACCAAATTCACTCACACAGCCAGGGGTTATGGTAGAAGACACTCACCCAAGATGCCACAAAGTGGAACTGAACTTGAAACCACATGGTGGTAAAGCAAGCTTTGACTCTGAAGTCAGATAGCCATAATAACTGGCACTCTGTCAGTTATGACGATGAGAGTTCCAGTTGATCTGATCAATGGGACGGCTTGCTCATGAAATTAACATGCAAGTAACTGAGCACTCCACAGATATGCATATCCTTAACATAGTTCTCAGAATATGACAAGACTGGCCCTTTGAAATACAGGTACTACTCATTTTTGCCAGCTGGGTGGACTGGAGCAACAAGAAATAAAGTGCCTTGCTCAAGAACACAACACGCCACCAGGTATTGAACTCACAACTATATGACTGTGAGCAAAATACCCTAACCACTAAGCCATGCGTCATAATAATAGTTTTAAATTTGGCACAAAGCCAGCAAATTTTGGTAGGAAGAGTTTAGTCAATTATATCAACCCCAGTTCTCAACTGGTACTTATTTTATCAACTCCTGAAAGCATGAAAGGTAAAGTCAACCATGGTGGAGTTTGAATCAGAACATAAAGACAGACAAAATGCTGCTAAGCATTTCGTCCAGCACGCTAACGATTCTGCGAGCTTACCCCCTTACCGAAACCATAATAATGTTGACTATCAGACACCTTAAAAATAAACAGCCCAAGGAATTGAACATGAAGTCATTGATATGATATGAGAAACATATCTGAGTTGTGTTAATTGTGAGCATAAGATATGTGACATTAGAGAGAGAGAGTCACACTTTTGAAAATAAACATCTGCATTATGATACACTCACAAATCACACATGAATAACCATATGGCAATCACATGATGGTGATCATCATCATTGCTTAACACTTGGTCTCCATGCTGGCATGGGTTGGACAATTTGACATGGAGCTGATTAGCAGGGAGCTGCCCAGAATCCAACTGTCTGTTGTAGCATAGTTTCTATAGCTGGATGTCCTTCTTAATGCCAACCACTTAAGAGTGTTCTGGGTGCTTTTTATGTGTCACTGTCACAGGTACGTTTATGCAGCACCGGCACAGATGCATTAATGCAGCACCAGCACAGGTGCAGTAACGCAGCAGTGGCACAGGTGCTTTTCTGCTTTTTAAGTGGCACCAGTACCTGAAAAGACAAGAAGCCTGTATGTGTGGAAGGAGACATACGTCTGCAGAGGGACACAATCCTATGTCTTCTTCCGCACATACAGGATTGTCCTTTTAGGTGCTAGCGTGAAATCTTATTCAACAAGGATGAAACTAAAATATAGAAGTATTTATAATTAACATACCTATCAAAGGCAGTGAAATCAAGGCTCAGCCGACATGGCCCACTGGGATATCCTGGTCAATAAAACAGAAAAAAATTAGAAGTAAATGTGTACATGAGAACACAATGCATGGGCATGGTATGAATCAATTATATTGAATTAAAAGAATTTATACATGGATCTTGAATGAGTATGTGTGCATGTGCGTTTATGTGTGTGAGTGAAGGCATGTGGAATAGTGGTTAGAGTACTTGGCTCAAGAACATAAGGTCATGACTTCAATTCCCAGTAACACATTGTGTCCTTGAGCAAGATACTTTATTTTATGTTGCTCCAGTCACTCAGCTGACAAAAACGACAAAAATGAGTAGTACCTGCATTTCAAAAGACCAGCATTGTCACATTCTGTATCACACTGAATCTCCTTGAGAACAACATTAGGGGTGCATGTAACAGTGCTCAGCCATGCAGTGAACTCAGAATCATGCGGATGGGAAGTAAGCTTCTTACAACACAGCCATATCTGCACCTATATATATATATATATATATATATATATATATATATATATATATATACACATACAGACACACACACATACAATAGTATCAAACGAGAATGAATGCTCAACACTGCATTTGATAAATGAATAGGATAACTTCTGTTCTTAGAGTGCATCAAGTTTAGTACTGACAAAAATGAATGGACTTTTTGGCCAACCCAATGTATGTATGAGAAAACTGTTTGACATAGAAACAAGATATTAAAAAATTAAACAAACAATATTCTAACCATTGTAATAAAATCCAAAAATTGGTTTCGGCGAATCGTCTAATCCGTAGACATTGAGTTTGTTCTCTGAAAGTTTATACCACAAACCAGCATCTAAGGCGCTACTGAAGGGTACAAACATCAACTTCTGAGGTTCAGTTGCCATAATTACGAGGCTCAGTTGCAGACGACTGTCAGCTTCGTTGGAGAAAACGTAGTTACAATATTTCAAAGTCCATTGACAAAACTGTCCAAACAACACCACAGCTCGTTATCTTTATTATTATTTGGTATATCAGTTGTTAGGAATAATTCGAGTTTTGTTTATCTTGTGAAAAAAAAAAAGCACTTCTATCTCACTAGCAACATCTGGAACGAAAGTAAAAAAAAAAAAAGTTAGTGAAGCAAATCAAAACAAACCCTGTTTATTCAAGGGATAAATATCTATTTCTAATATTGATACAATAATTTCTGCATAATTTTGGGAAAACATAAAATCAATCCCAGAGCTTCAGTGGTATTTATGTTAACATCTGAAGGATGTCCACGGGATTTGAACTCTGAAAATAAGAGATTTAATCCGACACTACCATTCACAGTCCTTTCAATAGATAAAAAAGGCAATAAATATTCTATCGTAAAAACAAAAGAATGAATTAAAGTGTTGCTGTCCATACGAAAGATAAATTTACTTGTCTAAATACAAGACCAAATGATCTTTCGTCTGCACATAAAAACACTTCGGCCGATATCAGAACCAAGACACGCATTTGTAAGATGATGGCATATTGTCAAGTGAATCGACTTTAGTCCATGACTGGTACTCGTTTTGTACATATGGGTTACATGGAAAGTAAAATTAAACGAACCACTCCCACCACTAAAAATTCAACTTAAGATATGAAAAGCTAAAATAGATACGATAGTATAGTATAGTATAGTTACAAACAGACACGATGTGTGTCAGAGTCCCGTGATAAGCATAAACTAATGTTTCGGACGAGGTCTTTTGTTAGAAAACAAATGTAGTACATTGTCTACATTGTCACCGCCCTCCCACTTTGTCACATTAAACATAAGTAAAAATTTCATGCAGTAAGATTTACATTTATCGTATCAAAACATGTGTTACATAACGTGTTGTTTAGCCCCAGGTCAGTCCTGATAGACGGGCTCCATGATCAAAAGTGGGTAAATTTTCAGATTAACACCCGCACGATTTTCACTACGGTGTTAGGGCTTTAGGATTAGGATTAGTGTTTTAGGGTTAGGGACGGAATTCCCACCCTAACACCTTAGTGAAAATCGTGCGGGTGTTGATCTGAAAATTTACCCAAAAGTGTTCCAGTCATAACCAATCCGTTTCTTTTTTCTTTCTTTCTGGCAATGTACCAAATACTACATTATCCAATGTCTTTCCCGCCTTTTAAGACGGTAAGATGCAGTTTAAAGAAAATTTACAGGGTCATTTCTTGTTGTTCAAAACCCATGTTGTGGTGATCAAAGAGGAACCATAATTGGCCATTCATAAATTTAATACAACTTAACGTTCTTTTGTCAGAAGTGACAATATGTTTCATAAAGCGGTTCCTTTATTGGAATTCCTACATTGCTAGTTATAAATATAAGAACAGCTTTATTATTAAACAAAATTATTTTTAACACTTTATATTGTAAGAACTGTCACACCACCGAAGACTGGGTCATTGGATTTATTTTTACTAATAACAATAAACACTCCCCATAGTAAAGACTTGTGTGTAACAAGTACCATAAATAAAGCAAGGGAGAGGTGTCAACGGGCTTAACTATTGTAATATTTAGCAAGACGAAAAGAGAGATAGAATAGGGTTTAAAACGTAGACAGCATACATTACCTCAGGTAGATATGTAATAATTAAAACAATTGAAGAAATGTCCACAACGAATTATCTTCGATCCAATGAAGTGTATAACTAGACGTGAGTAATTAACGTTTGTGAAGCCCAGTGCTCGTGTCAATTGACCTGGCACTAGATGGAAACTAACGAATATAAACATTGCAGATTTATGTCCCTTCCGTATTCGGTGTTAGGAGAAAGCATGTCACCACTAGAAACTAATTGGGATCTTCTACACGAACCAGTGTTATCAAAGGAAAATTACAGTTTAATACGACCTCTACAAATTTACCAAATAGGTTGCACTTATCAAAATTTACCAAATGAAATGACACGAATAAGGAAAAATGATGCTAGTTACTTCATTTGAAAAGAAGCGAAGAAACTATATCTTTACTAATGAAAATGAGACTACCCTGTACACATAAAAAAAATAGTTAAATTATCTTCTTAATATATAATGGTGGCAAGTTTTACATCATCTGAAAAGTTATTAGTTGAACTATTATTGTAATTTAAATTTATTTATTTCAAAAGAGGAATAAATTGTTCCTTTACATGTCTCAAAATATTTCCTATGGAAAAAAAAAACATTTAATGTTCTTCAATATGTTAAGATTTTTGGTAATCGATGTTTGACCCGTTTGTAAAGGTATATATATATACATATATAAATAGGGTTAGGTGAGTTAGAGGCTAAAATAACCGTCTAAGTGATAGAAGTATCCATTATACTACCGGTATATTACCTATGTTTAACATATGCAAGCATATTAAGCTCATAAATTATAGGTAAAGACAAGGATAAACATGAGTTTATCAAGAATCAAAACTTAAAGAAAACAGAAAATGGAGAAATATTGATGAACAATAATTGACTTACATCAATTATTATTTATCAATTCAATACAATTATTTATTAATTCAATAGAATGCAGTCTATTTGTATTGAATTAATAAATAATAATTGATGTAAGTCAATTGTTGTTCATCAATATTTCTCCATTTTCTGTTTTCTTTATATATATATATAGTCAGTAAATCATAAATCCAAAACAGAAGCACATTCTAAGTTATAGAGCACGAGAGTATTTAAAGATAGTTATGGACAGTTCATTGGGTTTCACATCCACTGGCCATTAGGGTCTGATGAGATGTATGTAAAGCCAAGGACTTTATGGATACAAAACCTTGGGTAACTCTATAAACTAGCCATAACTATCTTTATTTAAATCTATATATATCATCATCATCATAGTTTAATGTCTGCCTTCCACATTGGCATGGGTTAGACAGTTTGACAGGAGCTGACCAGACAGAAAACTGCGCCAGACTTCTGTGTCTGTTTTGGCATGGGTTTTACGGCGAGATGCCCTTCTTAACACCAACCACCCTGCAGAGTGGACTGAATGCTTTTTATGTGGCACAAACATAGGCAAGGTCAGTTTTCATATGGTTTTTACAGCTAGATGCTCTTCCAAATGCCAACTGGATGCTTTTTATGTGGCACCAGCACTGGTAGGGTCACCAAGTAACTTACAAGAGAAGGAGTCATTGAGATGGGAGGGGGTATTGGAGGAAGTGATCTTTTATCAAATGATGAAAAGTCAGAGTGTGACAGAGAGACAGAAACATGTGTTTTGCAAGGTGGTGAGCTGGCAGAATCAATAGCACGCTGGGCAAAATGCTTAACGGTATTTCGTCTGTCTTTACATTCTGAGTTCAAATTCCACCGAGGTCGACTTTGCCTTTCATCCTTTCGGGGTTGATAAATTAAGTACCAGTTACGCAGGAATAATAAATTAAGTACCAGTTACACAGGATAAATTAAGTACCAGTTATTACAGGAATGTGAATATAAGAGAAAGGGCAACAAGGATTGGATAGGGTGAGCTGGTACATAAGTAAGTCCACAAGAATGTGTAAAGAGAATGGCATATGGCTACAGATGGAGATAGAGGAGAATACAGCAAGTGGTGAACATGGGTGGAGAGGGTTGGGTGTTAGGAAGATAATTAATGAGGGAGAAGTTGATTCATTAAGAACAGAATGTGTGTAGGGGCATAGACACAAACAATATGCTTTCAAAGCCTCATTTTTGTTTAGATTAATGTCTTATCAAAAGTTCCAACAATTCATAGCCAATCCTCGTGATAATCTCGACCATTTCCAAATGTTCCATTTGGTTTGTTATGAGTTTATTTTATTTGCAAAAGTATTAAGTATAGAACTGGTAGGGGGCTAAATTAAATACCTTACAGTGGTTAATTTTGCCATTTTATGACCTTTGAATTTTCATCCCTCCAAAGCAAACAATCCAACAAGGATTGCCCTATCTTTTAATTAGGTATACTATATCTAAAACTACATGATTCATCATAATCATTTTTAAGAAGGTAAGATATAGTTTAAAGGAGACTTGGTTGCTGTTTCTATCAATCAAGTGACCACATAGAGCCTCCTTCAACAAAGCTAATAAGAACCAGTAACATATAATGAGATCAATTCATTTGATTTTAGTTTCATCTTTACAAATTTGTGGCCTCATACCAAGTTAGAAATCCATACTTTAAAGTATTGTTTTACACTCTGGTCTCCAGTTTCAACTGCCTAAGATGACTAAGATATTATTCACGCATATATATAAATACACATTACCATATCATTAAGACAGAGAAGCCGATTAGGTTTAGCCTTATGACTAGCCTCTTGTCAGTGAATAGCACAGACTAACTAGATTTTTACCCAAGTGTGTTGTAAAATTTAGTATCATGTGTCAGTTGTCTAGAACATTAACATCATAATATACCTCTATATTATATAATGTACATAAAGTATACATGTGCATGTGTGTAATTTCTGTTATCTGTACAAGTTGCTATATTAGTTTTAAACAGGTTTTATCTTAATACGTTCGAAGATTAGCAGCAAATTTAGATTACACTATGAATTATAATCGAAATTACGTATACTGTTTATAAATAAAATGCCTCAATTCTAATGTACTAGTAATCATGATATATAGAGTTCAAGCCTTGGTGAGTAATAGTGAGATACCACAGTCATGTGAAAAAACCTCATTCACTGATGTTAATAACTTAGAAACATCTGCTGTATGAAAAACATCTATAACTTAGTTTAGTTCAACATATTTAGATATAGTGAACAGCAAAAATCTAAGAGGGAAACATTAGCTCATTATTATCCATGTTTCAATGTCTGTTTTTCTAATTCTACTTGAGTCAGATGAAAGAAGGCTGGAGCAGGGTTTTCTACAGCTTGGTGCTATTTCTGTTGCTTACCCCTACTTATTTTAAATCTCACTGTCTGTTGAACAACAAACAGCTGGGATATGTTTTATGTAGAGAGCTGGAAATAAACAATATTGTATGAATGATCTTTTTGTTACAAAGTTCATGCAAAAAGTGAAAAATTCTGAATCTGATTTTGTGGCTGTTTGCAAGCAAATGACACTTTCAGGATGCTTACAAATCAACAAAGTGTGTGGGAGAGGTTAATACAAACTCACTCATGCATATATTTTCTATCTTTTACTTGTTTCAGCCATTTGAAGGGGCTTTTTTTAGTCAAAGAAATAGACCCTAGGACTTATTTTTTTAAAGCCTAGTATTTATTCTATCGGCCTCATTTGCTGAACTGCTAGATTTTAGGGATATAAATACACCAACACCAGTTGTCATGGAGTGGTGGGGGACAAACACAAACACAAATATATATTGGGTTGGCAAGAAAGTAATTTCGGTTTTTTAGTGTGAAATAAAAGTCATTTTTTCTTCATACAAAGAATGAACTTTAATCAGTTATATATTTTCCATTTTGTTCAATGACCTTTTGCTATCTTTCTGACAACTTCATGATTCCATGCTCATAGAACTTCTGGTCCTTATCAGTCAAAAACTGAAGCAAGTGTGATTTCAGGTCATCATTATTGAAAGTTTTACTAGTCAAAGAATTTTGCAAACTTCGAAATAAATGGTAATCTGATGGTGCAAGGTCAGGGCTATATGGTGGATGTAACATCACTTCCCAACCAAACTCCAATAATTTTTCATGAGTTAGCAAAGATGTGCATGGTCTAGTGTTGCCATGGTGAAACATGATTCCTTTACGATTTTCCAATTCTGGACATTTTTCTTTGATTACTTTCTCCAGTTGCATTAGTTGTTGACAGTAAACATCTGAATTGATCGTTTGGTTTGTTGGAAGCAGCTCAAAATACACAACACCTTTGTAATCCCACCAAATTGACAACATGAGCTTTTTTGATGCAATTCAGCTTTGGATGTGATTTGGACCATGATTGTTTTTAATTGATGTTATCGTAGACAATCAATTTTGCATCACTAGTGATGATTTGTTTCAGAAAAAGATCGATTTCATTGTATTTGAGATGCATGTCGCAAATATTGATTTGTCGTGTTAAGTGAATCTCTTCTAATTTATGTGGAACCTAAATATCAAGTTTTTTTATGAGTCTAAGACATCCTAAGTGATTTTCAATTCTTCTGTGTGCTACATTTAACCTCTCTGTAATCTCTCACACAGTTATATAATAATCAGATTCGATTATGGCTTTGATTCTGTCATCATCAACTTCAGTGGGTTGACCAAAACGTTGATCATCTTTGAGTGAAAAATCTCCAGAATGGAATTTTTAAAACCATTTCTGACATATGTGTTCTGTTAAGCAATCAACACCATAAACTTCACATATCTCTAACAGCTGCAAACAAAATTACGTGCAATTTGCTTTTAAAGTAAACTAAAGGTAACAGCTATCAAATGTCAAAAGGAAAAAATCATAACATTGACAAAAGTCATTCAAACAAATTTGCGAAAAATGAAATTACTGTCTTGCCAACCCAATACGTACATATTTGAGAAGACCCATCAAGCTAACTGAAATCATAGTTGTGACAGATACTGGTGTCACATAAAAGCACCCATTACATTCTTGGGGTGATTGGTGTTAGAAAGGGCATCCAATTGTAGAAACCATGCCAAATCAGACTGGAGTCTGGTGCATCCCCTTAGCTTACCAGCCCTAGTCAAACTGTCCAACCCATGCCAGCATGGAGAATGGATGCTAAATGATAATGATGATGATATGTATATGATAGGCTTCTTTCAGTTTCCATTTACCGAATTCACTCACAAGAAGGCTTTGGTCAACCTGAGGCTATAGTAAAAAACACTTGCCCAAGGTTCTACATAGTGGGATTGAATCTGGACCCACATGGTTGGGAAGCACTCATATAGACAAATATTTTTATATTTGTATATATACATACATATATATGATGGGCATTTTTCAGTTTCTGTCTACCAAATCCACTAACTTGGGTTTGGTCCTCCACCCAGGGCTATAACTGAAGACACTTACCCAAGATGCCTTTCAGTGGGACTGAACCTGAAACCATATATTTGGGAAGTGAACTTCTTAACCACACCAGCCATGCTTACTCCTCAATGGCTAATATTTTAATGATTTCAGCAAGTACAGAAGACAACTCAAGGTGTGTTTGAATTTCAAAAGACCTCTTTAGCAAAGTACAGACATCATCATACTGGATGAAGTAATGTTGTGAGAATCAGTAACTAAATGTACAATGCTATAGAACTGAAGATGCAAAAACAAATTTATTTTTTAAAATATACTAATTTTTCATGCTTATGCATTTATTTCTAAATGATTCTATTATTAACTACACTTAAGCAGAAACAGTGAAGTCTATACATCACTTATAATCATCATCATTTAACGTCCACTTTCCATGCTAGCATGGGTTGGACAGTTTGATTGAAAACTGGTAAGCTGGGAGCTGCACCAGGTTCCGATATGATTTGGCAAGGTTTCTATGGATGGATGTCCTTCCTAACACCAACCACTCCAAGAGTGTAGTGGGTGTTTTTTATGTACCACCAGCACAGGTGCCAATAGCCTGACACTAGTAGAGGTGACGACTATGGTCTCACTTGGCTTGACAAGTCTACACAAGCATGGTGTATTGCCAACAGTCTTGGTCACCTGTCACTGTCTCCATGAGGCCCAATGCTTGAACAGTGCTTTTTATGTCACTGGCACCGGCCACAACTATGATTTCACTTGGCTTGACAGGTCTTCACAAGCATAGCATATCGCCCAACGATTGAAGGGTGCTTTCAATGGGCCAGTTATGCAAAACTGGCATCGGTCACAAATACGATCTCATTAGGCTTAACATTACTGCCATGAGGCCCAATGCTTGAATTTGTTGGGCAAAATGCTGTGCTTGTGAAGACCTGTCAAACCAAGTGAATTCATAGTCATGGTTGATGCCAGTGCTGTTTGACTGGCACCTGGCTTTTTATTCTTTGTAAGCCTAGTACTTATTCTATCGGTCTCTTTTGCCGAACCGCTAAGTTATAGGGACGTAAACACACCAGCACCGGTTGTCAAGCGATGTTGGGGGGGACAAACAGACACACAAACATATACACACACACACATACATATATATATATATATATATATATATATATATATATACGACGGGCTTCTTTCAGTTTCCGTCTACCAAATCCACTCACAAGGCTTTGGTCGGCCCGAGGCTATAGTAGAAGACACTTGCCCAAGGTGCCATGCAGTGGGAATGAACCCGGAACCATGTGGTTAGTAAGCAAGCTACTTACCACACAGCCACTCCATACATACATAAAAGATTTTCTCACTTCCTGAGCGTTAAACGAATACGTTTGTTGTTTATACACCCATCGTTTTTTGTTTTTTTGTAAATTCTCACTATATATACATATATATACACACACGCATACACATATACATATAGAAAAATATATAGGTATAGACATATATATACATATGAACAGGTATATGCACATATACATACACACACACGTATATATATATACACAGATATATACATATATATATACATACACATATACTTACGCATATATATATACACACACACACATTCTGAAGAGCCCGAGGATGATTGTCCAGAAGATTAATTTCTATGGACCTATATGTGACTATGAAGGTCATTGCAGGACCCCCCCCCCATGTCCATTTACAGACCAGACAGTTGTTTCCTAATCATGTTTATTACTGAGGCATTCAGTTCATACCATGTCAAAGTGTTGGGCTTCTTTATAGATGATCTAGCAGTTTCATTGGTTATTCATCTATAATTCCTACTTGTACATACTGATGTCACACTTGTTCAAATCTCCTTCAAGTACATCTTTGAATTACTTCTCTTGTTCACTTTGCATATGGTTTCCTTTATTCACCTGAGAATAAAATAGCCTACCATTTATACACAATAAGGCCATTGAAGCTAATGTTGGATAATCTAGAAATATAGGCTTACTTGAGCACACCAACATTACACAATTTTCCCTGCCTGATGTGTGATTCCTCAGAAAACTGATCGTAAATTTCCAGCTTATGGAAACGTCACCTATATCTTATCCCAGTTATCAAAAGTGTAGGAGAGTGGGCACAACTCCTTATACAAAAAGGTTACACAGGCACATTTTACCCTTACCAATATCTTTGTTTTATGATATTGGAATTCCTTTATACTGTCTACAATCTGTCCGTGTGCCTGAATGGGTGAACCTAGTATCTGCTTGTTGATGCATCAGCAAAAATGTTGGTAGCTGTCTGTAGATCTTCTACTGATGTTGCATTAGCTCTGACATCATCTGCAAGGGTTGAATAAATTTGCCAACTGTACAGTAGTTCTAGAAACTGTAACTGAAAACAAAACGGTGAAATGTGTTGGGATGATTATACATTCCTGTCTGATTTTCATTCCAAACTGATCGATAGTAAACAATTAGCACAACACTTAAGTTTTCATGTTATGCAGAAGTTACACGACTGCAACAAACTTTTACTGTATTATGTGTATGTAGAAACACATGCACCCATCTGGAAAAAAAAAGGTGCTTAGTATATCTGCCTCCTCATGGATTCAACAAATTAAGTCTACTGTTATCCCAGATATACTACATTTAAAAGTCTGCTGAAACAAATACCTTTGTATTATTTTCTAATATAGCAGATTATTGAAATGCAAATATATCAAACTGTTCTAATAGAAATAATCAACTACTAATTATCTTTACAATTATTTTAATGTTCACTTTTCCATGCTTGCATGGGTTTGACAGAGTATACTGAAACAGATGCCCTTCTTGTTGCCAACCCTCACCTGTTTCCAAGCAAGGTAATATTTCTCCATGTTTTTCATGTAGTACTGGAGATGAATGTCAGAGACACTCATCTAAAACTATCAAGACAAGGAGACAAACATTTTATTTATATATATAATGTGAAAGCACATGGCTCAGTGGTTAGAATGTTGGGCTTACAATCATGAAGTAGTGAGTTTGATTCCTGAACCGGACTGTGTCATGTTCTTGAGCAAGACACTTGAGTTTATGTTGCTCCAGTTCACACAGCTGTAGAAATGAGTTGCAATGTCACTAGTGCTGAGCTGTATTGGCCTTTGCCTTTCCCTTGGATAACATGTGGTGTGGAGACAGGTTGGTACACATGGGTGACTGCAGGTTTTCCACAAACAAATTTGTCCAGACTTGTGCCTCAGAGGGAAGTTTTCTAGGTGCAATCCAATAGTCATTTGTGACCGAAGAGAGTCTTTACCCTTTATATATAAACACAATGGGCTTCTCTCAGTTTCCATTTACCAAATCCAGTTTCATTTATAATGCATAAACATTAAGTACGTGTAAAGAAATTTAAGCAATACATATACTGATTAACAATCTAGACGATAACCCAACTTTACAGTATGGTTGGCATTAATGTAATGACTTAATGTATCAAAAAACTGACTGCTGTATATGCCGGCATATTAAACAACCGTGTACAAGACACAACCCCAAATTTCCATTTAAAAAGGGGGTGTTGAGCTATACCTGTTGTATAAGACTACCCCAAGTTTTCATGGTAAAATAGCTCCAGCACTAACGGTGTGAGCTTCATAGATAAAGGGATCAGGTGAGCTATAGCTGCCCTGCTTTTCTTGTGTTTCAACAGAATTTTAACTATGTTTCAACCAGTAAACTTTGTATGCAACAATTCTTGGTTGTTTAAAATTTATACAGTTCTTTTCAAAAAGTGGCCAAATATTGTAAATGACCTACTATAATACACATAAAATGTACCAGGCTGGTGTAAACACTACTGTAGTGATGTCACTTAGGCATAGGTTATTTTACATTGACATTAGTGCTACTCTAAACCACAGGCAGTTAAGGTCCAGATTTTATACGAGGTATCTAAGACGACCCCGAATTTTGGGGTGAATTTTTTGAAGTTCAAATTTTGTCCAGCACACCGGTATACACGATAATTATCCTAGAGAATGCTGGTAAACTGGTTAAGAGAAGTGAAACCTTGTCTTTGCACAAGGTTTCACTTTTAGTTCAAACCCAGTTTAGGGAAATATATATTTGTAGGAACAAGACATCAAAATTTGTAATACATGGAAAATTTCAACCACATTTAGTTCTTGGAAATTTCAACCATTCAACATTTAGAAATTTTAAGGCTAATTTTGTGCTACTAAATTGGCCTCATACCAAATTTACATAATGCAAAACTGAAGATACCATTGAATAAAACAGATTTCACTGAATAATTATTGGGAACTTTACAAGACAAAATAACTGCTTGAACTGCAGAATGATGATCTATCATTCTATTTTCTATTTGTTCCAGTCAATTTTAGTTAAATGCATCAACCCCAGTACTTATTCTTTTTAAAGTCTGATACTTGTACATCAACACCAGCTAGTTCACAGTATATGACAAAATTACTTTTCTTCATTGACAAATCTTCTCTATTGTGTAATATATAGAATGATCTATCAGCTACTTGCTATTTCAAATACAAAAACATTAACCCTTTAGCATTTAGATTACCATCAAATGCAATGCTTATTTCCTCACACTGTTTTGAATTACACATGCATTATCTCACAGCTTCAAGATTTTGATGGTGTGACTGATTATTTTTAGAATGACATTGTAGGGAAAGTGAGATTTCAAATCTGGTAGAATATTTAGGCCAAATATGGTCGATTTAAATGCCAAAGGATTAAACCTCATCTCTTCACTAATTTCTATTAGCTGAAACCGACCAGTGGTACTCTGATTATCATACATAAACCAGGTAACAGAGAACCAGTTAAATTGATGTCAAATATTAAGTAGATCTATATTTCACAGGTTCAATCTGAATTTTCTTTCCTTGTTAAACACATTCTAGAATGGTTATAGTGTAAATGTGTGCATGTTGAGATAAATAAAATAATAATAATCAACCTTACCAAAACATATCTATATTTACTTTTTTAAATCCACCTTAAATTACTGAAAAATTTAAACTGCTGTCAATGATGATGTCAAATCATAAAACTTAAAGTTTTTGAAATAGCTCCTGCTGTAGTAGATGGTTCACTGTGGTATCGTCTGTGTGTCTGAAGTAAAAAAATAACATAGAAACAAGAACAACCTCTAATAATTATCTTTCTGATAGATTTACTATAGATTGAAGTTTTGTTATATTCATTCAAGTTTTATTCTTTTTACAGGACATATTTCTACAATTTTCTTTCAGTTTTCAAACAGTCAACTTTTAAAAACCTCCCATATTTTGTTTTCACTTTTTGAGCAATACTACAAGAGCACTTTGTTAAAAGTTTGGTAAATACTCTTTAAACAATAGCATTGATAAAGTAGGTGATGCAGAATATCATTGCAAAACTAGAAGCGTTATCAAAGAATACAACCTCATGTCATCCAATTCAATAATACACTCATCCTTCAGCAAATTTGATTTGCTAATGAAAACAAAAAAAAAGAAACACATTTATCAGCAAGTGATTAATAGTATTACCATCTTGATTGTTTATTATGGATCAAGATAATATATATTCAGCACAGGGATCAAGCAACTGTCTTATTAGCATTCACTTATCAGTTTTAAAATTCTCAGTCAGTATCACAGATACTCAATTCTTGACCTAAAATTTCACAAGACTCACCTCAAATAATAAAGATAAACAAAAGAGATAATGCAGCACCAACCATAGGTGGAATACTGATCACGTACAGGTGCATTGTTTGGCTTTTCCATCTAGATATATTGGTCGTGAGTAACTGCTTTTATTTACATGGACGAGAAGAAAAAGGGAAGGATTTAGGATTTGCAAATAACTTTGCAAACAAGAGAGGCAATCATCACATCAGCTTTAAGTTCAAAGTAGCATCCAATTTGAAGAGTACACATTCAAGGAGATGACAAGAACAGAAAAAAATTAAATAAATAAAAAAAAAAAAATTCAAAGAAAATGAGAGAGAGAGAATAAAGTGAAAGTGGTGCTTGTATTAAAAACAACATTTTTGCTATTTTAATTTGCATTAAATTAATTTTCAGAATTAGAAAACTGAAACAGTTGAGAGGGGTGATAAGAATGGATTGAAACAGAAAACAAAATAAGTTAAAAAAAAAAAATAATCAAAAGGTGTGAAACAGGAAAATGATGAGAAAAGAGAGTGAGAATTAAAGCTTACTGTAAATTATGTTTCTTAGCCCATAACGTAACTGTCTAATATAAAAAGTAAAAAAGTAATAACTAGATATTGACAAAACCTGAAGACTGTGTCACAGAAACAAGTCTCTGATAAATTTTACCTTCTCCATCTTAGTAATTCTTTACAGTAAGTAACATTATTAAAAAGAAAAACTATCAGCAATATTTTGATTTTGCAAATAATTGTTTTGGAATAAAAAAATAAATAAATATGTGACTGAAAAATTGTAATATTTAATTACAAAAATATTTTTCTAAGTTTATTTCCAGATACTAAATGTTTTAGACAAAAAATTTAAGATAACTAGTTTGTAAATATTTTTTTTCCTAAGTTTTTAAAAACAAAAAGTTATAGGCCCAAAAATAATTCTTTGAAATTTCATTAGTATACTTTCCTATTTTGACAAGATTGCTGATGATAAAGGTTGTTTTGTTGGTAACATTTATGTAGACAAATATTTTAGTGAAATATTAGCATTAAAGGGCTTTTGCTTTTCATAAAACAAAACATCTATTTTCAATGCTGCCAAGGCAAAGCATATTACACAGCAATATGTTGAGCAGAGTACATTCAACTGTAGTTTATATTGCAGTTGGAATGAGTAAAGTGACTTGGATAATTTGAAGCCTCGTGAAGTCAGTAAATATCAGGAAGATAATCCAAATAGCATTATTGAAATAATCAAATTTTTTTATAGAGTTCCTCCTATCAAACTATAGAATTAGCGAGATGTAAACAACTTTAACAATAAGGCAATAACCTTGCATTTCTAATTGATAAAAGCAATGTTCAAAATAATTAAAGTTATCCATAACAATAAAACAAATATATTAAATCTGTGGAAAAAAAAAGCCTAGTCTTCAAAAATTTAATAAAAAATTAAAACTATAAGAGAACAGCAAAGCTTTAGCTTAATAAAAACCAAGTTGAACGTTAAAACTCCATTCAAATAATAACCATTAATAAATTGTAAATAACATAAGGTGTTAAAGGCTGAAATTATAAACTAATTAATTATAAGAAATTAAAATCTTTCCTGATTGAAATAGTATTATTCCACATCTTATCAAGGACCAACTAACAAAGAATCTTGCATCCTCTAGTGAAGGTGGAGTAGGAGATCCATTTATTGATGTTTAGGATGAAGTTTGCCAGACAGACCAGAACAAAGTTAACCAATATGTTGCTAACTTTTAATTTCGAAATAGATGCTGCACTGCTTTCCCTATGGATGTGTACTTTATATTTATTATTCGTGTTGCAATTTATTTCTTATAAATAAATTATTTCAAATCTTTCTTTCAATTGGTATTTTTTTCTTTGAATGACCCAGACAGATAATACAAATGATATCAGTCATAAGACAAAGTCTACTTCAAGGAATGTGCTATAGTCATCAAAAAAGAAAATTGAAAAATATATTTATCTTAAAAATTACATAGGAAAAAATATTGTCAATATCTACTTAAAAAATTGACAGCACAGCAGTCATATTATTTTATCATTTAATCAGAGAAAAATCAATAAAAAGTTAGCACCCAAATGAAAATTTCATAAATTAATTGGAGTAACTTTCAGACCAAATCTGGTGTGGTTTTAGGTAAGGGCAGCTTTCAGAATGTATTCCATCAAACATTTACTGACAGAAATACTTGAAAACTATTGAGTTCAAATGAAAAACATTAAATACACACGAAAATAATCTTTCAATAGGAATAATAACTTGGATTTAGAACTTAAGGCTATTTGATTATTATTCTCCCAAAAATCATTAAATTAATAAATTTTAAATATATATAAAGCTTTGCTTTTCAAAATCTTAGCATTATTACTAAAAGAAAAATAATCATCCTGAAATATTTCAGAAAAGCAAGCAAAATTTGACTCTAAAATTACAGAGACAGTAAAATCTAACAAAATTGTAATCAAGTGTAACATAAAATTGCAAACTAACCAAAACAATAACAATGATGATGATGATAATATGAAGAGAATGATTAGAGTATTACCTTATTCTTAAAAATAATATTTTACAGTAGAGATAAAATTTTCTTTCCCTTCTGTTACATATCAATGAAGAAATCTTCTGGTAATATTAACTTCATTTGTAATAACTCAAACTTTAATTACTAAAGGAGTTCTAAATTTAAATAATGTAATTTACTATACAAATTGAAAATACTTCCAGATTGTATCAAGATAGATGGATTTAAAGCTAACAAACTTCTTAGGATTCAGGAGGATGATGATGTCTAACAAATTTACTATGACTAAATATCAAAAGAAGAGATGAATTATATATATATTAAAAAAAAACCCTAAACTAAATGCCAGCAGTTATGATACTAAATATGATTTATGAAGAGTAGTCTTGTGCTCAATAACTTCACACCTCCAACACTACAACCAAAAACTGCAATTTTTATAGCAATCTTTCTGGCAAAAAAGCCAAACATAGGAGAAGAAAGAGAAACAAAACACACTTAAAAATAATCAGAATTTTGATTGTGTGCAACAAACCTTATATATACATATATATATATACATATATATACATATATATATACATACATACATATCTATATACATACATATCTATATACATACATATATATACATACATATCTATATACATACATATATATATATACATACATACATACATACATACATATACATACATACATATACATACATATATATATATATATATATATATATATATATATACACTTGGCTTTGAAAGACATTGAATGAGGAAAAAGCAAATCTTATACAGGTAAAGTATGCTCAGTTTATCATTCTAAGCAAGCAACTCAAAAGAATAAAGGCACACACACACACACACACACACACACACTCTCTCTCTCACACACACACACATACACTATGTATGCATGTATATATGCACATGTATTTTAAAAAACATACATAAGCATGTATGTGTGCATGTGTATACATATATGCACATATGAGTTTTTACAAATCTATACATACACACACACATTAGTATGCATGTAAACATAGGTACATACATGTATATAAATATATGTTCAAACCCAAATGAAGTCAACATATTTTTCTTCTAAGAATCACTATGTGTTGGAAAAAAATTCTTCAAACTCAAACCTATGCACTGACAAACTACAAAGCTGAGAAGTAAAATTGAAACTGATGAGAATTAAATACATTTCTTCAAACATAATGGTTTTAGTGTCGAGGAAGAAAACAGATTTTGTTTTTTAATTAAGCAGAAAAAAATTGCATCTCTCTCTCTCTCTCACACACACACACACACACACACACACACATACTCATATTTTCACATATACAGATAGGAGAAGATGTTTCTAAAATTTAAAGCTAACCACTTATAGTTAAAAAGAAGATGTACAGGAAAGACTAAAATGGAATACAGTAAGAAGTATGAGCTAAGCTGAAATAGAGAGCTATGTCAAAGAAGAACCTAAGTTTCTTAGGTAAAACTAGTTTTATGAAAGTCTAACCAGAATTTTAATTGATTGAAGAAGGCAGCCAGATCATAAGACACCTATCAGCACCACATGCAAAATTCTAAAGATCAATAAAAGGAAAATAGACAATTTTACCTTTTCATTTTTAAGTAGTTTGAGAAATGCAAAAGAAAATACTGCACAAAGCAAACATTTTTTTCTTCTGAAAGAATTCAGAAAATTGTTAAACAGAGCTATGTGAAAATGGAATTCAGAATTTTTTTTTATAGTTCTCGCTGTAAATATCACATGGTAATCTTAGTAAATTTTATTTACAATTATTCAAGAAGAAAATGGAAAGACGTGGTGGTAGCATCACATATTACTTGGATTGTCAGTCTTTGGGTCTGTTGACTTACTAATTACTGTTTCAAAAGCCTCTGTCTGAGAAGGGTGAGTTTTGGGGTGGTGCTCTTTAGAAGATTGCAACATGTCTTTCTTTGACATTGGTTCTGAATAACTAGTTTTAGTAGGAGCTGTGGCTCCTTGTGAGACAAGATTTGTTGTTGGATACTGCCAACCCTGTAACAATGATGGCTGGCGGAGAAATGGAACCCTATTTAATACTGGCTGGCCATACTGTGCCTGGTTTTGTTCATCAGTTATTTGATAAGAGTGACTCTGATCTCTCTGTTGCTGATAGTCAGAAACCCTGTGCCCAGAAGTTGAATGATGGACTGGAGTACCAGATCCCATATGTTCTGATGGCAATTCAGAAAAATAGTCTCCTTGTGAAGATTTAGAACTTACATCACCTTTATGATGTAAAGACTGCTGTCCCTTTGAGGATGCTTCCCACTGAGAAGGGGTGGGATCCATATCAGAATGTGATTGAACAGGGGACCTGAAAGTAGAATATGGTGAGATGGACCTATAAGGTCCTTGCACATCAGGTGAAAGATTTCTAGATTGTTTTGTAAAGTTTTCCATACATTTCAAGATACTAGCTGAAAACAGCTCCTCATTCTTTGGTACATTCACAGCCATTTGAGGAATACTACTACTTCCAACTGGTAAAGGTGATACTAAAGAGCCTGGGACAGATTGCAAAGTAACTGGAATTGGGCTCAACATTGGTCCATTATTCACATGTTTAATAAAATCTTCAACATGGATTCCATGTTTACGTAGGAAAAGTTCAATCTCATTTTTATGCCTTAATTGCATTTCAGCTAATTCTGTTTTTTGCCTGAAATTATAAAAATATTCTATAATTAATCATTTATGCAAACAATTAAACAATTATTTTCTTTTACACAGTTATCTGTATTGCAACAGAAATCTGCAGTCAGTCAGTCAAGAAATATTAATGATACACGTGAAAAATAAATTTTTCAAAAGAAAGCTAGTCTAATATATAAAAAAAATATTGCATATTAAAGAATCAAGTAATGATTTTTATTTAGTTTTCAAAATTTTAAAACAAACATTTTCATCATTATTTCATTTTCCCACATCTGAAAAAAGACATTTCCTTATATCCGATCTTAGTAATTTTTTGCCCTAAATATTACCATCTTCAGACAGCTTCTTGTCTGATAAGAATTCTTCATAGCTCTTTTAGATTTGGCATTGTGAGATTTTAAAATTTCAGTTCACATTTTGCATTAATGGAATTAAACAACTTTTTCCTATGAAAGTAATTAATATCAATATATTTGAAACTGAATATTTCAGGGTTTGCAATATACATATGGAAAAAAAAAACAGTATGAAATTCAACCTACTCTTAATTTATTGAGCATATTACAGAAAACATGGGTGAAATAGTACAAATACCAGGGACTTCAAACTTTCTCAACTTAAAAAGTATTTATTTAGGACTAACCACATGTTTATTCACATTGTCAAGACAAATTCAATGGACAGAACAAGGATTAAGAAACAGAAATAAACCAATACTGAGAAACCAAAAAAAAGCAGAGTTCATAAAAATAAAGCATATTTCTCATACTCCTATGAGTTTCACAAGTTTGTTTCGTTTTGATACTTTAATAATTTTAGGAGTCATGAAATTTCTAGATTTTTCTCAATACCGGTACAATGGCAATTGAATAAGAGTAAAAATGAAGTAAAAGCTAATGATTTTTAAAAAGAGTTAGGAATAGCTCCAAGTATCCTAAATGAGGAGTTCTAACAGTGACAAATGGTTAAATATTTGTAAAGGTTAAATATTTGTAATAGTTAAAAATCAAACAAAAAATACTACTAGGACTTGTTTTAGATCTCAGATGGATGAAAAGTAAAAACCAACCCTAGGGAATTCAATGTAAAGAGATGAAACTAAATACCTCAAATATTTCAGCCAATCCACTTAAATAATAATGACAATATAAAGATTTTAATAGATATATATTTTTAAAAAACCTTTTCATTATGATTTCCAGTTATGGTGGAATAATATTTTCTGACTTTTACCAGGAAGGAGTATATGTTCCACAAGTATTTTGAAAATGTAAGCTTACACCAGAAAAAGAAACATGCATTTAGCCCTAAGTATTATGAAGAAAATACATATAAACTAATGAGGGATATGAAATTCAAAAAATTTATTCAAGAATAATTTCATCAAACCTGATATTTGTTTTATGCTTTTAATATACTGGTTAATAAAGCAAACAAAACAAACTTGTGAAACTCGTGTAAAGCTAATATGAAGTTACAACTATGAACTTTAAAAGGCAATCTTTTAAAAATATATACAGAGGGAACTGAAATTTTAATTTATTTTCATTTTTAAAACTTTATTTGCAAATTTCACTTGAATAATAATAAAGACAATTAAAAATATTACAACCTCTATGTTATGACCTTTGAAAGTTATAAATTATGATTAAAATAAAACATATTGCAAAGTTCACTATCACATACCTTATCATTAATTCTCGATATTCTTCATCATTTTCAAATGGTAAAGGCCACCTCTGATCTTCTGAATGGTAAACATCCTGCAAATATTTTTTACAATTGCTATCAATGAAATCAAATCAGTCTAAAGATATTGTTGACAATAAAAAAAAAAATTACCTGCAGATATGATTTAAATATTTTAACAAGCACCACAGTCTTAGAATAGTCAGACTGTATCCTTGCATCAGAAAACAAGGGACACTCACACTAGAATTGAATAACAGACATAAAAAGATATGAGTGGATGTATACAGTTCTATGTGCATACACACACTAAGTCATGACTGTGGTTAAGAAGTTCTCTCAGCAACTACATGGTTTTGGGTTCAGTCCCATTGTGTGGCATCTTAGTCAAGTGTCCAATAACTTGTAAGTGGATCTGGATGATGGAAACTACAGTGCATAAGTACATACAGATACACACATGCACATAATTAGATTAATATGTGCAAATGTTAATATGTGCATGAATGTTGATATTCCACAATTTCATTAATCTGTGGAGTTAAGAAATTTTCTTATCAGGTTTTGGGTTCAGTCTCACTGTTTGGTACCTTGAGTATAGATATAGTCTTCTACTTTAACCCAAGGATCAATCAAAGCTTCGAGTGTATTTGGAAGACAGAAACCTGTGTGTGTGTGTGTGTGTGTGTGTGTGTGTGTGTGTGTGTGTGTGTGTGTGTGTGTGTGTGCATGCATTTACATATGTATATGTAAGTGTACATTTATTTAGATTCACACTTCCTAAATACATCAGCTACAAGCAGTGATGTTGCCGTTATTTCCCATCAACAGGTCATCTGCTAGCTTCGCACCATTGAAGATGTGTACTAAGATACCCCTTACTTGAAAAACTAAAGATTAGCGACAAAAAGTGCATATGGCTGTAGAAGAATACCTCAGTAATATATTCCACTAAAGCAAGCTAGCATGTACAACTGATATCATCATCATCATCATCAATGCCCGCTTTCCATGCTAGCATGGGTTGGACGATTTTACTGAGGACTGGTGAACCAGATGGCTACACCAGGCTCCAATCTGATTTGGTAGAGTTTCTACAGCTGGATGCCCTTCCTAACGCCAATCACTCCGAGAGTGTAGTGGGTGCTTTTACATGCCACCGACACGAAGGCCAGTCAGGCAGTACTGGCAATGGCCACGCTCAAAATGGTGTATTTTATATGCCACCTGCACAGGAGCCAGTCCAGCGGCACTGGCAACGATCTCGCTTGAATGTCTTTGTGAAAATGGAAAAGAATGCCTCCTGACAGTGCAATCAGTCACTATGCACTTTCAAAGATCTATAGGATGAAAATCCTTTCTATGAAAAGCAGGCACAAATAAGTGATGGGAGAGCCTCCAATATGTCTCAACAGGTTTTGTTTGACAAATGTAAGCAGAAGAAAGTGGACATTGAAGATTACAATGATGACAATAAACTGACATATATTCACACACATCCACACATTTTGCAAGTGTTGGTAATAGCTGTAATGAAATAAGGGTAAAGTAGGAGTATGTGTACATGTTTATATTTTCTGGCCACAGAAAATCTGTCTCAATGAATTCTGTTTGACTCATATGCTACTATGTGAATTGTTATCACCAATTCTTTCTCCTGATGAAGGAAGCCAGTCTCATGGTAATATTTATATGTGACCATTTACTGACTGCATATCCATGATTTTTGCACATTTCATCAACTAATTATGAACATTATGATTATTACATAATTCTGAGCTTCAACAAACAGCTGTTGAGTTAAAATCTACACATTCTCTCAATAGTATTCTGTATTTTTATGCTCTATGTAAATTTATTTGTCCATATACGTATAGATACCGATGTGCTTGCACATGTGGGTTATCTTCTGAATATATTTAGTTACTTGTATCTATATGTGCATATACATATTCACATATATAAAGCGAAATCGTGTTTATGTGCATCACTATTTCCATATCATCTCACCTGCATTTCTCTTACAACCACTCTTTACTTCATGAACCTACACTTTGATAAAGATTTCAGAGTTTAAGCTCAAATTATTTAACCACTACTATGTGTTTTCTATATAGAGCATCTCTAGTTCTTACTTTTTGATTATATATATATAATTTAAAATTTTTGATATGTAACCAAGGAGATCGATGCATAAGGAGTCTACTTTAGACCTTTGGGGAGAAATCTCTTGCTATTTTGGTAGCGATTACATGTTTATCTCATCAACACATTGTGGAGATATCATCATATGAACAAAAATATATATCATCATCATCATCATCATCATCGTTTAACGTCCGCTTTCCATGCCAGCATGGGTTGGACGATTTGACTGAGGACTGGTGCAATCGGATGGCTACACCAGGCTCCAATCTAATTTGGCAGAGTTTTTACAGCTGGATGCCCTTCCTAACGCCAACCATATATATATATATATATATATATATATATATATATATATATATAGAGAGAGAGAGAGAGAGAGAGAGAGAGAGAGAGAGATAGATACACACGTATATACCAGTATTTTGTATCTTTTAGTTGCTTCAATCATTAAACTGTGGCCATGCTAGGGCACCACCTTGAAACCTTGAATTTTCAGTTGAATAAATTGACCACAGTACTTATTTAAAGCTTGGTACTTATTCTATCAGTCACTTATCTTGAACAGCTAAGTTACGGGGATGTAAACACATCAACATTAGTTATCAAACAGTGACGAGGGACAACTACAGAAACAAAGACAAAAGCATATAAGTTGGGCCGCACGGAGGCAAGGTGGCTGAGTTCCTTTCAACTGTTCGGTCTCAGGAAGCAAAGTGGGTGAGTTCCTTTCAAGTGTTGGGCCTCACGGAGGCAATGAACAAGACCTTTGGCATTATGTCAAGCTTGAGAAGAAGACCCATCAAGCCAAGCAACATCACAGTCATGACAGATACTAGTGCCACACAAATTGGCACTTGTGCCAAGGCAAATGGCACCCATGCCGGTGGCATGTGAAAGCACCCATTACACTCTTGTACGGCATCCAGCCATAGAATATCATACCAAACCAGACTGGAGTCTACTGCAGCCTTCCAGCATGCCAGCCCAGTTAAACTGTCCAATCCATGCCAGAGGGGACAATGGACGTAAAATGATGATGATATATATATATATATATATATATATATGTGTGTGTGTGTATTGTTTGTATATATATATATAATATATATATAATATATATATATATATATATATATATATATATGTGTGTGTGTATTGTTTGTATATATATATATATATATATATATA
>NC_068984.1:122259272-122270995 GCF_001194135.2 Octopus bimaculoides | reverse complement strand
TATATATATATATATATATATATATATACTTCTTTGCTTGTTTCAGTCATTTGACTGTAGCCATGCTGGAGCACCACCTTGAGTCAAGCAAATCGACCCCAGGACTTATTCTTTGTAAGCCTAGTACTTATTCTATTGGTCTCTTTTGCCAAACTGCTAAGTTCGGCAAAAGGGACATAACACACTAGCATCGGTTGTCAAATGAAGTTGGGGGGACAAACACAGACACATACATATATATACATATATACAACGGGCTTCTTTGCAGCTTCCGTCCACCAAATCCACTCACAAGGCTTTGGTTGGCCCAAGGCTATAGTAGAAGACACTTGCCAAAGGTTTATGATCCCTTTTTCTTTGAAGGAAACACCGTAACAGGACACGCCTATCTCGATATGCTCCAAAATTGGCTCATTTCACTGCAAGCAGATTTGCATTACTTCATTTTTCAACAAGACGAAGCACCGCCCCATTGGCACCTGATGGTTCAAGCTTTTAAATGCTTTTAAATGGAAAAGTGCCCCAGCAATGGATTGGTTGGAAAGGGGCCAAAGACCTTGTCTCTTGTGCTTGGCCTGTGAGACTCCCAGACTTCACCGTGTGATTTTTTTCTTGTGGAGATATGTAAAAGATTGTGTTTATGTTCCACCGCTACCCACTAACTGTGATGACCTTAAACATTGAATAAAAACCGCGATCAACTCTGTTGATCGGGATATGCTGATATGCGTCTGGGAGGAATTCTCTTATCACATTGATGTTGCCCATGCTGCAGGTGGTGGCTATATTGAACACATGTATGACAGGAAATAAAAGTTGATTGTGAGTAAATATTTGTGACTTAGTTGGAGTTTTCTATTGCTTTCCCTTATTAAAATATTGCATAATGAAATCGGTTCATTCTTTTTGAATAACTCTGTATATACACACCATATATAATACACATACGTGTGTGTTTGTGTGTGTGTGTGTGTGTGTAATGGGGTTTGGGCTTCTTTCAGTTTCTGTGTACCAAATCAACACACAAGGCTTTGATTGGCCCAAGATTATAGTAGAAGACACTTGTCCAAGGTATCAAGCAGTGGGACTGAACCTGGAACCATGTGGTTAGGAAGCGAAGTTCTTACCACACAGCCATGCCTGCACCTCTGTATACATACACACACATACATGCATACATACAGATATGTTAACATCTATTTTCCATGCTGGCATGGGTTGGACAGTTTGACAGGAGTTAGTCAGCTGAAGAGCTGCTCAGGCTCCATACCTGTTTTGGTATGGTTTCTATGACTGGATGCTCTTCCTTATGCCAACCATTTTACAGAGTCTGCTGGGTGTTTAAGCCTGTATGCAAGGACAACCACGCTTTTACTTAGTTTGGCATGCTTTCTAAAGCACAGCAAACCATCAAGGGTCTTGGTCCCCCATCATGTCGCCTGTAAGTCCCAACGTCTGTAGATCTTTTCTCACCACTTTGTCCCACCTGTTTCTGGGTCTACCCCTTCCACATGTTCCCTCTACAATTTGAGATCAGCACCTCTTGATGCAACTGTCCATACATCCATCCATACACACACATACATGTACATATTATATTTATATATGAGAGACAGAGTGAACAAATGGCAGGATGCTATATTGGAAGCAACATCTCCAACAGACATACAAATGATGATGTTATATTTATATGAAAACATGCCTACCAAAATTGACCCACAAAACATTTGGCATCCCAGGGCTACAGAAGAAAATGCTATGTAGTGAGACAACCTGAAACCACATGGCTGAGAAGTAAACTTCTCAACTAGATAGCCTGTGATATATTATAGCTATGATGTATTATGGGAAGTCTGTGCTTTCCGTAATATAATCATCACCATATTATTTCAAATCTAGTTTTTCATGCATGGATTGGATGTTTTGTCATTGCCCATGCCAGCTTTAACACACAAGAACAGTGGAATCTACTCAACTTTGGTGTTGTGTAGGACTGACACTGGAGTGTGTTTTACCAGCCACCAGCACTAGATAGTCTGCCCTTGACTTGTAGGACTAAATAGTCTCCTCCAGCTCTGTACGATTCTGTTACATGAAAGCAAGCTATACATTCTGCACAAGCACACTGAAATTCAGCTTGCAGAATATATATCTTACCTATATTTTCCAAGGTGTGTGCATGCATATGCACACACAAACAAACACACACCATCATTTTAACATCTACTTTTCCAGGCTTTCATGGAAATTGTCAGACGGAAGTTTTGGAGACAGGTTTTCTAAAGCCTGGTGCTCTTTTTGTCATCAACCCTGACCTATTTCCACGGAAGGTAATATTTCCTTTTGCTAATCATGCAATGAACAACTCAATAGTTGGTCATATTTTCGAAGAAAGCTAAAAGATCAGTGCACAAATATCAAGGCAAAGTAAGACATACGACCACACATGATGGGCTTCTTACAGTTTATGTCTGAAATTCACTCACAAAGCATTAGTTGACCCTAGGCTATAGTACAAAACACTTGCCCAAGGTGCCATTCAGTGGGATTGAACTTGAAACCATGTGGTTGCAAAGCAAACTTTATAATATAGGCATGCATGTACTGATGTAAATATATATATATATATATATATATATATATATATATATATATAATAAAAATTTATATACACATTCAATAACACACACACACATATATATGCATACATATAGTTATGCAAACACACACACACACACACACATATATATATATATAGTTACATACACACACACACAAAATCTTTTAAATTATACCTAATTACTATTCATATTGTAATATCTGTTTTTAGTAAAAAAAATAGGTGGCAGGGCAGCTTATCTGCTGGTGACTGAGCAACTGAGTAGTCATCATCATGTGATGTAAGTTTTCTACAATTGATAGGTGTCTAATTTGGCTGATTTAATTGATAGAAATATTCCAATTTTGGCTTTCATGAAAGGTTCTGAAATTGGGCCAGAACTTCACTAATACTGTAAAGTTCCCGGATACCAGCATGAAACCATGACACAGAGTTTATGCATTACCTGCCACAGGATCACCCAGGAATTATTCACTGCTTACACAAAAGATAATAGGAAACAGTGCCTAAGCACACTTATTACACTATGCATATGCACATGCATGTATGGCCATCATCGCCATTATTTTATATCCACTTTGACTTGCTGTCACAGGCTGGAGTTAAGTTCTTATTTGGTTCAGAGGACACACCTTCCTTGCACATTCCATTTTTGGCATGTTTTGGATACCTTTCCTATTGTTAATCACATTACTAGCACTGGAGGCATCAACATGTCCTTGGCAAAGCTAATTCTTTCTATTCAAAGTTGTCTCCATTTTCATACTGAGTGTCAAATCAACTTGGCAGAGCAAGCTTCTTCAACCCATATCTATATCTACAAACAAAGATGACAATGACATTATAAACTAATGTAAATTTGTTAATTTTTGTAGTGCTACAACTTCAAGTGGGAATGAGCTGCCCCTTTTCTACTATACCAATACTTAGTTGAGTGGGCAACTAGACACCCAGGTACCCTAAACCTCTCAATTTTGTGTTTGATACTAAGAAAAAGGAATTCATGGATTATTGGGGCAACAGCAAAATTTTTTACACTGAATCAAACAACTTAGCACAAGAAAGTCAGTTCCTGTACGGATTATTGGATATGGCCAAAAATTGCAGATTTAAAAGTGAAATGAAGTGAAACAGCTTAAACTTCCTGTAAAATCAAAGATTTTTCCTACCATACAAATGTTTTACAAGTTTTGAAAAATAATTCAACTTAGAATTCTAAAACTAGAAATTTAATGAACATATTTACTGATCAAAAATAATCAAAAATTTAATTTTTTTTTTTTAAAGAAAACCTAAATTAAGACACTGGTTGTTGTCATTTAAACACTATATATTTAAATTCCTTAGAAACTAACAGACCTATATTTAATCAACTCTAACCAAACCAAAAAATCAATTTATAAAGCTAATGAAAAGACTTCCAGATAAAAATCTCCGAACTTTTTATGTATAGTTTCAATAGTGATACTTCACAGTATTTTGGTTTAATTTCCTTATTGTAAGGAAAAAAATTAGAAAAACCAATAAATTCTCTTACAAAATATAGAAAAATGAATTAAGAACATATTTAAAAAAAGACATTACATTAAATGTGTAATGTTTCCTTTTAAAGATTTACATAATACCTGTTAAATGTAGAATTAAAATCTCTACAATTTATACCTCAAAATTTATGTGAAATGAAATAGAAAGCTAATTTTGTTAGATACCTCTTGAGAGTCAATCCCATCCATGAAGGAGTTATATCTTCTTTGATATGAAGGAATTTGAGGAGAGGTCTGTGTAGAACATTCACTTAAAGATGCAGGAAAGGTTGAATTTAGCAAACTAATAGTGATGGGAATGTTATGTGGAGAAGGAAAAGGACTACAAGCACGCTGTTGTGTTATTATTGGGCATGTATCTAAAGGTATAGACAAACATAAAGGATCACTAACAGAAACATCTAGATCTCTCTCAACAAAACTAATGTTAGACAAGCAATTTGTATTGGTTAATGTTGGAACTTCTGAATTAAAAGCAAGAGAAACATTTACCTCAGGCAGTTGAGCAGCAGAAGTACAGACCCTTAAACCTTTTACATCAGGTAATTGAGAAGTAGGAGTGTTAGTAAAGCTAGAAGCAGCAGATGGTTGGCTTTCTTGCATTGTTGTAACATGAAATCGGCCTTTCTTAGCAGTATGGAATCGTTGAGGACCAGAAATCACATCATCTTTAGTTTCTTCTAGAAGTGCTTGGGGTGATTCCATCAGAGCAGGACTGCTGTCTTCTGAAGCATTTGGTGTTATCACTGGATCTTCCTTCACAGTACTGACTACAAACCTAGATTTTCTAAAAGCAATATTTTCTTCATTCATCCCATTAATGTGATGCTGAGGATCACTTGCTGGTTGAGGTGTGAGTGAGTCTGATTCTGGAATTAGAGTATCTTCTGTAGAAACAGTATCTTCATTAAAGCCCACATCTGATGCTACAGGGTCAACTGCATCATCTTTATATTCAACAGACAAAGATTGCTGATAGTCATATTCAGAGCCACCAGTTCCAGTAGTCATGGAAGATGTTGAAGATGTTGCCTGATATGAGCCTAACAGATTTGGATCTTTTTTATGTATGTGCAATTTTTCAATCAGAGCCTGTTCAAGGTTGGCAAGATCAGTGGGAGTTTCATATTGTTCTTGTTCTGACATATGACTATGTTTATGGTATTGGGCTGATTCTCCTTCTGAGTGAACCTGAGAGGGAGACTGAGGAGGTGATGGCTGAGTGACACCACTTGAAGACATTTCAGAAGGTGGCACATTGGAGAAATTTGTTTGAGGGAATGGATACATTGGTGGAAATAAATTTGGTAATAAAGGTATTGTATTGCCTTGTTGTAACTGTACTTGCTCCATTGTTTTATAGACCTGATACAACTGCATACGTAAATGCATAAAAGGATCAGCAGCATAGAGGCAAGGAAGAATAAGGCTCTGATACTGATACTGAAACAATTGTTGCTGCTGTTGTTGTTGCAATAGAAACTGTTGCTGATTGGGAGGAATGTGTTGTGGATATGCAGACTGTGGTAACTGTGTATGTGTTGTGTACTGGAGATTCGAATCAACAGCAGTATAGCTTCCAGAAGTTGCTGGTGTCTGGGGAATGTGAGAAACTGGATTTTGATCTTGAGACTGTAGGTTAGATAATATTTGTTGATGGACCTATACGAAAGATATAGTTTAAAAAATAAAATATGTTAGCAGGAAAAACATTAAAAAGCATAATATGAAGGAAAACAATTTAAATTTGTACTTTATGATTTCTAGAAACTGCAACTAACAAATGAAGAATGAAATAAAACAAAATGTCTGGTATAATATATACATAACAATCATGAATAAATATTGTTTTGCAAATATATCAATGCTATGATAGTCAGTGTATCATAGACACTACATTAATCATGGTAAGAACAATATGCTAAAAGCAGTTATATTTAATACTTCTGCAGATAAGTTAGAAATGTAGCTCTTAGAAATAATTGCGCTGGTCAATGAACACAGGAAAAGCAGTTGTATTGATATTGACATGTAATGCAGGAGACACTAGTTGTTATGTTATACCTGCCAAAATACTTTTAAAACCGTTTTCACTTTATGTTGAGCTGTTAGCAGCAGAGCAAACCACAGTAAAAGCAACTTAAGAATTAAAAAAAGATGGAAAAAACTCTGACATTCAAACTTTGAAAAATGGAAGTTTTTTTTAAACTGAACGCACAAATTCATAATACTAAATAGGTGAAAAAGTGACAAGATTACAACTGACCACAGCAAATGTAAGAATAAGCAGTGAAGTCAGAGTTAAGAATAACAGCCTTCAGGTGATGTTGCATGAGTGAGACAATTAGAGAATGCTGCACCAAGCCCACTTCAGCATGCAATAGACGACACTAAAATGATGTTGATGATCATCATATACCCTACTGCACAGAAGCCATCTTGAAGAGAACATGGAGATTAAAAAAGGAAGCTTCTATCGTTGTTAGTAACTAAGGGCCTACCCTCAGAGTGAAAGGCAGATTGTATGATGCCTGTATATGTACAGCCATGCTACAAGGCAGTGAAACATGGGCTTGAAAGAAATGAAGCTAGCATGCTCCGTTGGATGGGTAATGTCAGTGCGCACACACGACAGAGTGTAAATAATTTAAGTGGAAAATTGGGTATAAGAAGCATCAAATGTTGTGTGCAAGAGAGAAGACTGCACTGGTTTGATCATGTGATGTATATGGATGAGGAAAGCTGTATAAAGAAGTGATAAGCTCTAATTGAGGAAGTAACCTGTCAAAGGGGTGGACCCAGGGGACTAAGTGGTGAGAAAGGATCTTCAGATGCTGGGCCTCACTGAGGAAATGATGTGGCAATTTGCTGTACTTGAGAAGATGTGCCTAGCTAAGTAAGATTGCTGTCACCCATACATACAGGCTTGTCCTTTATAGATCCTGGTGCTGTGTGAATGCACTCATGCCAGTGGCACGTAAAAGGTACCCAGCACACTCTGTAAAGTGGTCAGCATTAGGAAGGGCATCCAGCTATAGGAACCATGCCACAACAGACAATTATAATCTGGACAGCTCCATGTCAAACTATCCAACCTGACCACCACCACTACAACCACAACAACAATCATTTTTATGCCTGCTTTTTCTAGATGGTAGGGGTAGGACAGGTCAGAAGAGTGTTTCTCCACTTCTCTTGACCTTTCATCTACTCTGAGAAATTAAGCATGTTGAGACCATCCCTTTGCACTTCTGCTCACATCTTCACGCTTTCTTTTCTGCAAGATCATTCTATTTGCATCATTTGACATCACCCAACAATCATTTTCCCTCTTTCTCTCCCTCTCTTATACATTATAGGGCATACCTTTGATGACCAGCTTTTTTCCACAAAACATTTGTGCTCCAGTGTCCATGCTGATATTACAAATATCTTCAACATTCAGTGCCCTTGTCTCTCTAACATGAACACTGCACTTTATATACAAGCTTCATGCATTGTTGCTAACACTCATTTGATAGTAGCTCTATATGTGGCTTGCACAGCTCCCCATTTTTCTTAGTAACAAACTATTAGAATACACAACATAGTACCCAATTAAAAACGTTCTTCAAATCAATGACGTATAGTGGCTTGTTCTTAGTTAAGAACTTCTAGTGTAGTTGTGTTACCCAAAAGACAACATCAGTTCAATGGTCTCACATGACATATCCAAACTGCATCACATCTAGCTAGTTCTCTCTCAGACTAGCTTCAATATAGCTCCCTCTGTCAACTTGCATTCATATATCCTTTTATTAATTTTGGTTATTAGACTGCAGCAGGGCGAGGACATTTCCTTTATGGATTATATATATATGTAAGTATGTCTGTATTATGAATATATTTGTTTCAACAATTTTCCTTTGTGTATAACGAAAATCAGGTTGCATAATTCAACCAATTAAAGCATTTACTCCCCTTTTGTATTGATCCATATATCAAGCAACCAACACAGTAGTTTTTTTTTTTTTTTTGCAACTCTTAACTACAACTATTCTGAAATTTGAAATTTGAATATCTTTCTTTTATATATATATATATATCATCATCATCATCGTTTAACGTCCGCTTTCCATACTGGCATGGGTTGGACGATTTGATTGAGGACTGGCGTATATATATATATATATATATATATATATATATGTATTTTTTATATATATATATATATAGAGTTTTCAATCTTTCTACATCTGAGTGTGTATCTATCTACCTATTATTCTATCAATCTATGACATCACTTACATTTATCTAACTATACAGATGTTTCTGTCTATCTATATGTATGTATTTGTCTGACTATGTATCTATTTTAAATATGTAACACTTTTTGCTTCTACCTGCTAATACATTTCTGAATATGTTTAAGCCTCCTATCACTCAACAAGGACACTCTTTATGGTTAGTAATTATTGTAGCAATTTGTGAAGAATGAGGAAAAATAGCAATTGTATGGAGGAACAACTGGTCATCTATAAAAAGTGATCCCACAAACTGTATTTCCTCATCAACAAATTAATATAATTATTTTTTGCTTGTCTTTTAAGAACTTTTTATTTTCAAATGTAGAAACTCATGCTGAAAAATCTTCATTTCCCAGTAAATTCTTTTAATATGAATGGAAAATGATAGATTCTGGGAACTAGAAAATAATACAAGTGATATAGGAGGATCAGAGTATTAAAATGATATATTGAAATCAATAGTATGAAATTTATTAAAAGATGAGTTAATGTAGGTTTCAAAATTCATAGAAAAAAGCCAATTGTGTAGATCCATATGCAACCCACATTATCAATGCAAGTGTTCTATTGTTTAAAGAAAAGGATACAGAGAGATACCTAAGATTCTTATGCCTATTCCTCCTCATGGATGTGAAATCTTGCTGTTAAGAGTAAGAAATATCAAGAGGAACCCTGAAAACCATTACATATATTTGTGATATTTGCAATGCAGACATCACAAATCCTTCATACTAAGAATGGCAGGTGGACAACAAAATGCAGCCAGTTTTCTTTCACCAGTCAATGCCATGGGAGTGGGATGCAATATCACCTACAATTTTCAGTATATCATAAACAAACATTTAAAACAAAAGATGGCAGTGTGACTTAGCAACAATTAGTTGAATACTGGAGGCATAGATTACCTGTTGTGGAAGAGTTTTGGTAGTCAGAAGAGAATTTGACTGCATAGAGTTTTGAGCATGTTGTTGTTGCTGTGATGTAAGCATACCCAGTAACTGTTGATGTTGTTGATCAGGTGTTAATTGATCTTGCTTGCTTTGAACATTATCCAACCCTGAGAGGCTGCTTACATCAGACATTGGTGTAGTGGTCATTGGTGTGTTTTGTAAGAAGATATTCAAGTGTCCCTCAGTAGCCATAGAATTTGGTGTTGCACCAGAAGTAGACAATGTACCATTACTAGCTTTTTGGGAAGCAGTCAGTTGCGAAAGTTTTTCTTGCAGATCATTTAAATCCATAGGTACATTAGAAGGTAAGGAATGGGACCTTGACAGCCTTTCAAATTCTTGATAGGCATCAGATTCAGATACCATAGTTTTTGCAGGTCCAGATACCTCAGGATATTCAGTCTCTTGATTTTCAATAGAGGCATTTCCGGTTGTTGATTTACCATCATCATCATCTTCTGTTGGTCTTTTCTCTAATGGATGGAATTCAGGAACTTTACTTACAACAAACCTCTTCTTTTTGGTTTCAACGATAGATTCTTGCTGATCATGTGAATGAGACTTCTTTGGTTCTTTATCTCCTCCATCCGAACTCTTGTGCTCATCAGATTGGTCAAAGTGAAGTTTCTAATAAAATAAAACATTATACAGGATTGTCAAAATTCAAAGACAAAATTTATAAAGTGATATTTTATTAAAAAACGAATGTATCAAAGCACTAAATCTTGGGTCAGGGGTTCGCATTTTCTTCATGTGTCACAAGTTATTTTGGATTTGCTGTCAGTTTACTTTGGAAAGCTTGCTTGTAATAAAACCGGCATCCATTAATAGAACAACTAAATCCAATCTACTTAATGCTATAGAAATATCAATTAAAAATTGGCCAGAGTTCTAATTTCATGACAAAAAAGTGGCCACTAAAGCAAAACCCACCCCTCATGCCCGCAAATAATTTCAAAGCTTTTCACACAACCAGTTTCTCCCATCAACATTTTTTCCCCCAATTATACAAATTATCACCTTTGAAGAATCCATTTCAGCAGAATGCCTAGATTTTCTTGAAACACATGGACTTGAAGTTGGAGTATTAGCAGCACTGATACAAAAAGCAACAGCACTCGTAGGGTCATTCTTCACTTCTTTGATTGCTCCTTCCATCAGTTCAATAAAACTGTTCACTTGAGCTTCAGGCAAAAGATCTTCAGCGACCTATAAAAGATCAAAGCATTACATACACCATAACTTGGAAAACAGCTTCCAAAAGCTGTCTTAAAAAATATCTTTATTCAGACTATAAAATAGAAATACTTTTAAATTCAAATTCTTCATAGTAAATATATTTAGATTATAACAGCTCAGTTTACTTGTAAATAAAATAAACAAAAAAGAAAGGGCAGAAGTAATCTTTTTCATGAATAATAAATAGACAGATCTTACCAAATTGTCAGCAATTTCTTCAGGTTTATCATTTTCAAGAGTAAACTTGTATGTAACTGTATTTTTATTGGCAATATCTAATTTACATTCAACTTCTTGTCCAGCTTCTTCTACTGCAAGAATAGTGAGCTTTAAACCCTTTTTCTCTCGACGTTTTACACGAGATTTTCTTCTAGATTTTTCCATCACAGGTGCTGCAGAACCATCACTTTCACTAGAGACAAAATTGCAATGAAAATTAATTAAACTGAACAACAGAAATTGGAGAAGAGAGAATAAGAAAGAAAAAAAAAGAAAAAAAAAGAATTAAATCCAACCTTTCACGCCCAAGTTCATCAAGGATACCAGATGAGGTTGGGTATGCTAATGGAGGCTCAGGAGCAGAATAACTACCAGCAACTATTTGCTGGAGCATTTGTTGCTGATATTGTTGAGCAGCAATTATATCTAATCCAGATAAATTAGCAGCCTGCAAAATAAAACAAAAAATTAATTTTATGTCTAATGGTAATGGCTAATCTTTTTTGCAAATAATCAGGTTAGGTTTGAGACAAATGAAGAAGCTTGGCATTATTATTTCATGGCCTAATAAGAATTTAGATGATTATCATAAGCTAACTATCAGGAAAATAGTGAAGCTTACAATATTGAAAAGTCAGCATGGCAACCATCAAACAAAATATATTGTGAAGACAAAAATAGCAAATTATATTTTTAAAATAAAATACCAAGTTATTTGAGCAAATAAAGTATTTGAAGCATAAAATTATGAAATTAGCCTTTCAAATACAGGACAGGAAATAAATTAATCTGATACTAGATAATAAATAAATAAATATGTGTATGTGTGTGTGTGTGTGTGTGTCTGTGTATGTATATATATATA
>NC_068984.1:122252887-122259262 GCF_001194135.2 Octopus bimaculoides | reverse complement strand
GGACAAAATCCAAAATTACAGGTAAAAACTCAATTAAAATCAATTTATAAAAAATCAAAATTAAATTGAGCTTTATAGATAAAATATGTGATAGTGGATTTTCATCGATGAGTTTTCTTGAAACTTGGTTATTTTCCCTAAAACTATATATATATATATACACACACACACACACATACATATTGTGGTGTCAGTTTAAAGACAAGAATATTGATTATATATTAATTATTTGTTTATTAAATAACTTCAAACTATATATGAATAAAGAGAACTTTTTATTCTTTTAAATGATGCGAGTTGAAACAATTTTAATTAGCATAATGCAATTAATGACAGTATAAATAAAGCCACAAGAATGAACAGTTAATTTTTAGAACATTTTAATTTCAATATTAAAACTATAACTATTAATACTAAGATAAACTATCAATAACTATTTGATTATACCATCAAATAGATTTGTTGTGATTGGTAAATGAAAAAAACTTATCAGACATGGTCAAGAACTGACCAACTGCATCTGTTGAAATGTTCTTTTCAAGCTATGGCTGATGAAGCTAAATGTTACTGCTGCTGAGCCATGCTGCAGACACTTAAAATGAGACTAGCAGCCATTCTTACCATCTTACACAGGGCAACTGAGAAAACTATTGAAAAGATGAACTGATGCACTCACCGTTTGTTGATGAAGAACAAAAAAAAATTACTACCATCAACACATTTTGAATTATGTTTAACAGATATACTATATACAGACTGTCAAAAATACACAAAAGCAATTTGATCTTGTAGGTGTGGAGTATTTAAAAAAAAAAAAAAGATGCTGTTAGGCTAGTTAGAAACCTTTTGGCTATATGAAATGGAATTTAATTTGTTTGCTTATGATGGCTGACAGTAAGCTCAACATCATAGGAGAAAATTTTACCCAGAGTGCATGAATAAGCATGGTGATGGCAATGTCAGTTTGGGGTTGCATATCTGGAAAAGCAGTCAGTCTTATACATCAAGAACAGTAGAGCTAACCTGGAGATCTTGTCAAGGACTGTTCCCATATAGTAAGAGTAATTTGGGTTGATCATGGATTTTTCTGTAAGACAATGACCTGAGGCATACTGCAGGAATAATTGAAGAATTCATCGAAAGCAAGAAAATGCAAATGCTGCGGTGAATACCTTAATCACTGGATTTACATCTGATAGAATTTTTATGGAAACGGATTGATATGAGAAGCCAAAAAAGAAAATCCAAGAAATTTTATAGTTAAAAGAAGGAAAAAATAGCTGATAGTGACATTATCTGGAAGACATTCAAGATAATGGGATCATCAGATTTGATCTGGTGAAATTTCAGGTACCAAGTATTTGTACCATATGATTTAATTCTTCTTAAACTTTAATGTACACATTCCATACTGTTGCAAAAAAAAATACTTACAGGTAAATGTTCTTGTTCATTTTCATGGTATTTATTGACAGCTTTAATAAATGCATTAGGTAATTTAAAATTTTCTTTTTTAAGCTTACATCATATTGAGTAAAAAAAATTCTCTTTCTACTGTTAAATAGCTTGAATTGCAGTGTGGTGACCCATATGCTTCAATGACCTTCAGAGCAAATGCCAAGTGGTGCAAGCTCCTGGTAAGACCTCCCATACTGGACAGATCAAAGGATAGACACCAGATCAATATGGAATACCTCTTCCCAGAGGTGAAAATAAGTTTGCATAGGGCCAACATTCCTACACAGAAAACAAGCAAAGTTACAGAAACATCAATGACAATTCATCATTCTGTTGGTTAGGAGAATAAAAACTGGATGTTGTTAGACTTAATCAGAAACCTTTTGGCTAAATGAAATGAAATTTAATTTGTTTGCTTATGATGGCTGACATTAAACTCAACATCACACAGGAGAAAATTTTACACAGATTCTTTCTTCTCCCAGATCTCCCAACAAGCCTAGGGAGAAGAAAGAAAGCTCAGAGTTAAGAACAGTGAAAGGAAGTTATCAATGACCTATGATGCAATAAAAAGGGCTTAAGTAAGTAGAGTAAATAAATGGAAATAAGCAACCGTTAATCTCTTACTACACTCGTCTTTAAGCAATACCAATGTAAGCAATAAGAATTTTAAAAATTAAGTAGATGTTCACTTGATAAACAGAAGCTGATTAAATGCCATTATATATATATGTAAAAAGTATAGTAAGATCAATTTTAAGAATTTTATTCAGTATAAATACCTAATAACTTCGTAGTGATTCTAAAATTAAACCTTTTAGAGAAAAATTAACTATTTTATTCATTTAGAATTAAACATTTAACACAAAATTTATTAAGAATAAATTGTATAAATAACTGATTACTAAGTACATAAATGAACAAAGAAATAAACAATATTTAAAACATGTTAATTCCACTTTCAGCTCGCAATAACAAAAAATTAACTTCTATTAAAACCTGTGCAGTTTTAAAGAATAGAAATTGTAACAAAAATTTGAAATTTGTGACTGCATTTGAAAGTTGACTGCAGAAAAAAACAGAAAGGCAATAATATTTTTTAAATGTCTTCAATAAATCATGAAAATAAACAAAATGAGAAATCCTTTTACCCAGTGGCAAAGCAACAGTAGATATATAAACATGCAGCTAAAAATACTGAATATTAAAAAAAAAAAATCATAATATAAAAAAATGTCTTCTTGTGAGTGCAAGTAAAAAGCTGCTGTTGATAAACTCAAATGTTTTAAATAATTGTATAAATAACTTGATATAATTAACATTCAATATTGTATGTTTAGAGGATAATGTATTAGACTTTTTTTCACTACTATACATTTATACATAACTCTGGACAAATGGAAGAGACTTTATAAAATCACCATCTTAACAACTCAGTCAAGTAGATGATTATCTAATGACTAAGATAAAAAACAATACCATTTACAACAAAGCTATATTACTTAGTTAATACACAAACAAAATATATAAGACATGTATTACTAGTTAAGAAAAAAAAAATTACTACTCAGGTATTAATGCATGAGGAAATCCTAAGAAAAATATAACAAGCATAAGAAGATGTGTATCATAGTTTATAATTGTGCATCATAGTTTATAGCTGACATTCAACAACAAAATACAAAAGCTATCATTTTCTAGAGCATTATTTTTACAGCAATTTCCACTGTTTTATAACATAAAAGACCTCTAACATAAGTTATCAGCAACATAACTGAAACAATTTCAACTGGCATTTAAAACCAGATAGCAGGTTCTATTTACTGACAACTCATTGTTTTTCAACATACATTACACACTGACAATAACAGCTGTGTCTTGTTTCTGAAAACAATTCTAAAATATACACGAAATAAAATTGAATAAAGCAGTATTCAACTTTAGAAATAAAGCCATTTTTGAAGCTATACCTTAGTATTCATGTATACAATAATTATTCGAATTATTTACTAACAACTACCTTTAATCAAACTGTAACTGGCTGTAACTAAACATTAAAAAAAAAAAAAAACCCCAAACAACTTATGTTTGAAACATTGAAATTCATCTTTTTCTATAAACACAATTATAACTGATAATCTATTTGCAAAGTAACAGAGTTGTGTAATTACATTACAAAAAAGAACTACATATCTTCTTGTATTGATCAGAAAAAATATGTTGAAAGATCAAACTTGAAGCAATCTAAATTTATTAGAGTCTGCTTGCACCTTCCCTTATTCATAATTGTAGATTGTTGAAGAATCTTCCTCTTCATTAGGCCACAAGAAACCACTAATTAAATGTTCAATATGTCATTAATTTAATGTTAACCGAAGCAGGCTTGCTGTGTACATTTTAAAAATACATTCTTATCAAATAATTATGAAGAAGATTCTATTCTTTACTGAAGAAACAGATACATCATCAAAGAAAGTATGATACTAAAAGATACTAGTACAATATTTGTAAGTATAAAGGCAAATATCACAGCTTTTGAAGAGTGTCATAATGCTAGCTAAAATAAAAGATTAACCATATATAAAAAATACATACCAACTAAGAAAATTGTTGAAATGCAACAAATACATTTGAAGTAACCCTATCTCCCCTAAGTAACATACACAAATACAACAATCATTTTGTAAGTATATTGTTTTAATGAAGCTATATAACTCCAGGAATTAGCTAATAAATTTGGCTATTTGATAATTAAGTAGGAGAGCAGTTGGTTTGCCTTATGCCAGATTTACTATTCTCTTTAATAAAAACCGTCAAAAACTTTACATTTTATCTCCATGTAGAAGCAGAAATAAAGAAAGACACCCAACTGAAAATATTCCTTATTTAGATGAAAGAATGCAAAAATGTTTTGTAATGCTGAGCATGGTATAATTACAACTTAAGTATATAAAAAAATTATTCAGGTATAAGAAATAAAGATGTCTATGTGATCTATATACTGCTTGTTTTTTCAACAAGTATTCTAAATAAATTTTTTACTATCCCAACTCATATGAAAAATGAAATAAAAAGAAAGTATTCAAAAGTATATTAATATCCCAATAAAATACAGAAAATATATGCTTGTTTCTAACTAAATAGTTACTAATATTTTCTTTTACTTCCTATTCATTGCAAGAATTTTTAGAATGAAAGTGATTCTGTGAAATTTAAAGATATAATTAAAGTAAACTAAAAAGCAAGCTCAATAGCATTGACAGTTATGAGTGCAAAATAAGCAGCAATGGCAGCAGGAAAAGTCATAATATAGGAGGCACTATTGAACACACCTTGGCCTGTAACCTGCTAATGCGTGGACTTCTGTGTGAGTCCGAACGCCTGGCTTCACTGGACCTTTTTACATGTGACCTCCTATGTGCTGAGCTCTGAACAACAGAAGAAATAGCAGGAGGGTATTGAATCTGAGCTACATGACCCTGAATGATAAATGGGCAATGAAGATGACAAATTTGGATATATTTTTTTTAATACAAAAATTAGAGGAATATGTTCAGCAAAGTGTCAAAGTAAGAGAGACATCTACAGTAAGTCTTTAGGTAACAAGAAAATAAACTGAATCCATTAAAATAGGGACAGTTAATTTTTGTATTTAAAATATAACAATCCTTCATTAACCAACATCTTAATTAAAACTGAATCTTTCATTCAACAAATAAGGAAATTAAAAAAAATAATTTCTCTTTAATAGTTTAAAATTTGAATTTCATTACCTTTGGGTTTAATCTAAGCAGAACATTAAAATAACTGGAAACTGAAAATTTCCAACTCAATATATAGAACTGAAATAGGGGAAACAACAAGTGACCGCCAATTAAATGATTTCCCAGTTGAAGCTTCAATATTAAAATATTTAAATAAATTTCTTTCTTAAAAGCCAAGATGCACACTTCAAGATTTGTCCACTGTTGAACATATATGTAAGGAAGGTTTCATGTAGAACCAAGTTCAAAACCAATGTTTTGTATGAGTTAAATAACTGAGATGAAGAAAGAACACAACAAAGCACTTGCTCTATACAAGCAGGCTGACAAGTTTAATCAAACAAAAAGAGACTATGCTTCATATCATGGACTATATATATATAAAATAATTACCATTTACTAAAATAATCATTTCAGATAATTAACACATTTGAGGGAGGGGATATCTGTTAAGCTAGCAATATATAAGTAAAATTTAAAAAAGAAAATAAATATATAAATTGCAAGAAAAAAATACTTGATAAAAGCAATTGCTGAGTGGAATAAAAAATATATGTAGAAGTCTTCGTTATAATGGATATCTGAGGTAATAAGGATTATATAAAATAGGTTAGTAAGGCTGCAGTTTAGAGTATAATTAGCTATGAAAGCAAGAGCTAATTAGCAAATATCTTAAAAATTAACATGAAATACAATCACCTACAATAATAATCTGATTTTTAAAAAAATATACATCATTTTAAATGTCTCTATACAAATAACTGAATATTTGCACCAATCTTGCAATATTCAAACCATTTAAGGAATTATTAGATCAATTAAGATTATGAACTTATTCATTATTAAAGTTCAGGGAAAAAAGTCTAGCGCTATAAAATTTGATAACACTCTAAAGAGATGTTGCTTCAGAAATGCAATGTAAAATTACAAATCTCTTATTTAACTACAATGATTAAAAGCTTAATGAGGTTTAATGTTTTCAGTATTTCTTCTCTCACTTTTCAAAAGCTTCAGTTGAAATAAAAGCACAGAATCAAATTTTATGATGTATATGTGTGCATGCATGTGTGTATATATATAAATAAAATAAACTAATGTAGCATCTTTTAAAGATATATATATATATATATATATATATATATATATATATATA
>NC_068984.1:122244369-122252877 GCF_001194135.2 Octopus bimaculoides | reverse complement strand
CCCACAACGACAAGAGGAGACAGGATAATAAAGATATACCATTTTGATGATGGGAGGAAACTGGAAAACACAAGATTGGCTGAATTTACAAGCCAACTTTTGACTAGGGTTAGAGTGAAATGAAGAAAAAGGTATTCAAGTGCACACATCATCATCATTTAATGCCTGCTTTCCATGCTTGCATGGGTTGGGCAGTTTGACTGAGGACTGGCAAGCCAGGAGGCTGTACCAGGCTCCAATCTGATCTAGCAAGGTTTCTACAGCTGGATGCCCTTCCTAATGCCAACCACTCCACATATACACATAAATATACAAACATATCAGCCTTAAGTAGAGCTAGTAAGGAGAGAGGAATAGAAGAGACATAGAGAGGGAAATTGAGGAAGAGAGAGTAAAAGGAAAGAGTTCAACAAAGAAAGGAAACAAAAAAGGGGGGGGGGGGAAACAGGGACACAGACCAGTGACTGACAACTGAACAAGTTACTAAATGGGTACATAGGATGAAATCTAAGGGATTGGTCACTCACAGATGCCTGTATACAAGTACACACTCATATGCATGCGGGCACACAAATGAGCAGCCAGATGTGCATCCACATAAGTTCACATGGACACATAAGTGAGCAAACAAGCAAAGTGGGGAAGTAGTGAACATCATTCATTACTTGTGAAGAATTATCAAAATAATGATGATATAATATCAACAGTAATTGTAAGGTGATAATATATGCAGTACCTTATAGGTTACAGAGTCTATTACATAGAGTACAACAATAATAAAGTAGGCCTGTCCATGGATAAGTTTGGCAGCTTGCGTGTATGCCTGTGTCTGTACCTTTGTATAAACATGCCAGAGTACACAAGGGACAAATACCCTTCAGCTTTTGTCCTGTTATACCCACTAACCCTGCCCCACTTAAACTACTGGCCACCCATATTTCTTTACAACCCATATCCACACATGCATGTATGTCATTATGTACATGTGTTCGTATTTCCCCATTCCCTTCTGCAGACTCGGTCAAAAACCAGCTTGTAAATTCAGATAACTGTGTCCCCCAGCTTCCCACTGTTATCCATTATCCCACTTTCTGTCTAGGGAACCAGTTAGACACCAGGGAAATTCCAGACTAACAGGATCAGCTTAAACTATTGCCTTCTACTTTTGTATTAAGCACTTATCATTATTCTTAAGGGAGAGTGTGTGTGTGTGTGTGTGTGTGTGTGTGTGTGTGTGTAATTGAAATCAAAGGACTTGATACACTTGTAAAGTCTATTATATATCATAATTTGATTGACAGTGATTGAAGTTTTACAGGTCTTGCTAATTCAAACAGTCTGAATAAGCCAAAAACTTCAAATCCACAGTCAGTTTTATATATGTATACACACACATGTTAAGCAAACATTTCAACTCACTTCACCAAAAAAAAAAAAAAAAAAAAAAAAAAAAAAAGGGTTTATACAGATGCAAAATTAAGTGTTAACACTGGATATAAAACAATACAAATTAGTTAAAATATGTTCAATTTCTATCACCCCTAAAAAAAAAAACTGACTAAAAAGAAAGAAATAATTTATGTATATGTACTCAGTGCTATTTTCCAGTCACTAACTCTTTTTCTATTGAAGTAGTAGCCTACTCTTGTTTGTTACTAACTTATCAGGGAATAAATAAATAAAAATAGTGATGACCTTATAATTAAGATGAATTCCATTTCAATGTTAGAAATCAGATTTTAATAATGATTTACAAAAGATGAAGGGAAAGTGAGGGCTGCAAGTGAATTGACCACACAAAATGTCTGACACATTGACTCCAAAGGAGTAGAAGACAGAGTTGATTCTCATGAAATGAAACTTGAACTCAAAATATAGAGGGTTAAACACAAATACTAAAAGTATTCAAGCACAATTTCTTTTTGCACCATTCAATAATTATATATATATATATATATATATGTATACACACATGAAATTATGATAAAAACCAGTTTATAACATGTTCTTTATGTACATTTCACTGTTTGTGGTTGTTTGGAATCACAGCATTAGATATTCCAAGTTCAACTGAATGCTTAACCACAATGGATCACCAGGGGAACATTTTATAGCATTATGTTACAAAGATCAAACAATGCAATAAAATATTTTCCTAATGATTTGTTATGGATATGCATCCAATTGCATTTGAACACCCAATGCTGTGTGGTTCCAAATAATCACAACAGTGAAATGTATGCAGGGAACAAATTATATAAACTAATGCTTATCATTTCTCTAACATTTGCTCTGTAGAGCATAACCGATAATACTACTAAGTACAGTAGTAACCTAAGCATTATACTGAAAGCAGACTGGATGAAGACAATCAGCATGGAGTTCTAAACTCAACAGTAGCAGACATACATCTAACTGTACAGGGTGCAGTGAATAAACTATCATCTAAATTATGCAAAAATGAAAATAACCCCGACATCTATTTTAACAGATATATTTACCAAAATTATATAAAAATATCTTGAAATAGTAAAGAGTAAATTTATTCAATAGAATCGCCATTGGCTTCAACCACGGCCTCATGATTTCAGAATCTCCTGCAACTCTTCTGGAAGGTCTCCTTGTTTAAGTTGGTGAGTGCTGCCATAATCCTTGCCTTCAGTTCATTTTTGGTGTTACAAGGAGTTTTGTTGGTCTCTCACTCAATTGCGCCCCCCACATAATAATCAAGGTGGTTGTGGTCGCAGAAATTGTCTGACTGCCATGAATGGGTTCTCCTGTTTGTATGGCATGGTGCAGAGTCCTGTTACCAGACATAGGGTCTTCCAGCAGCCACCCTCTTGACCCAGGGCAGCACTACCTCCTCCAGGCACTTGATGTAGGCTTCCCTGCTGAATCCAGGGCCATATGGGAAGATGAATGGAAGCATAACGTTACCATCACTTGTGATCACTCAAAACACCATGATGTTGATTGGATGTTTGATTTTTATCACTCTCAGTACATGTCTCAGACTGACACCCCAACACTTTGAAGTGTTCGTATTAGAGCTTCCAAGCAGTACAGCATGTAATTTCCAAATTTCTGGCAGAGTGAATTGCATCATGGTGCTGTTTTTCTCACAGATGATGCCCAACTGACCCTACTATACTGCATAGTTGACAAAATCAAAAACAAACAATGCACATGTGCGAAATTAAAAATATAAATTGCAACAATTTACCCATGCACCCTGTACACACAAGACATACTGTGTGTGTGTGTGTAAAAACATATCAGATACGAAGCCAAAGAAATGTCTTGTATACAGATATACTAGCAGTTGTGTGTGTGTGTGTGTGTGTGTGTGTGTGTGTGTGTGTGTGTGTTTTATAGATCATCAATGAAGTATTATGAAGTAGATCTGTTAATCTGAAGTGGAGATTACAGCTGTTAATGCATAGTTTGAACTACTGCAACTTAATAATTGAAAGAAAATATAAACACAGAACACAGACATTTGAGAAATAGATATTCTTTTATGTTTGAAGGAGATGTGGTATTATGTGGTTGATAGAACAAAGACTGGTAGATGCTTAGAATGAGCTTAGGTGAAGGTGAAATAGTATAAGATATGAAGTCATAGGTTATTGTAATTGAATAAGAATACTAGACTCAGAGGTAGTTGGGAGTTATTTGAAGGTACACTAATAAAGTAAAGAGTTTGTTTTTATATATAGCCTAGATTGTATGTATATACAAGCTAGCTAGTGACGGTATGTATCCAGTTTGTATGTATATACAAACTAGATACACACCATCATAAGTTGAGTGAAGTGCTTTCAGGAGTTGCATGTGTATTTTGTACTTTTGGTTCTGATGAGTGAGTTAGGTGGTTCCAGTGAGGACAAATATGTAATATTAGTTAATATGATTATATTTTTCTGACTATCATCTCCCTTTCCCCAAATACCAACCATTTTCAATATTTACATCTAGATTATGAGAAAAATGTTGCTGTAATTGAATAATGTAAAGGGGAGAAGGACAAACAATCCTAAAAATAGAAAGTTTATTTTCCATGAAAGATTTTTTATTAAATAGCTTTAAATTAAGAAAAAGAGAGAGAGAGAGAGAGAGAGAGAGAGAGAGAGAGAGAGAGAGAGAGAGAGAGAGAGAGAGAAAGAGAGAGAGAGACAAATATTGATATTTTACAGTATAATATTCCTACAATATATCTTCCATCCAACTCTAGAGTCACTATATTCACAAACCCTTCAATAAAGTTTCTTTTTCAGACATCCAAACTTAACTATCAGTTTCTCTTTTTTACCACAATATCATGAACTTCATTCTTCCAGCATTTCTTTTATTCATCTTTTATACCAATTTTTTGATATGTCTTTTTCTTTATTCAAACATTTAAATGGAGAAAGAAAACAAAAACCTCCTTAAATACTGATTACAGCCTGCTTATGACTGTTCCTTTTCCACATATGGTCTCCCTGTAAGGGAGAAAGAAACTAAAAAGAAGTTTCTTAAAACCACAGCATACATTTTTCTCAACTACTTCACAGAGTATCAAATGTTAGAAAATTCATGCAAAATTTGTTACAAGGAAGCAGGAATGACTTTTTTTCTTAAGAAGAAAGATAACTTTGTCTCCAACTTTTAGAGTACAGATCATAACAGAAGACACATAAGTAGTCTAATTTAGATACTAGGTAAGATATACACATGCAACTTGGTTGCTAATGATGGAAAAAAATACAAAAGTTTCATAAAGGCACTAGTCTTTCATTATGAAAAAGTCAAACAGTGTAAGACATGCATCCAAATTTAAATAATCTTCAGAATTTACTACTGGCTTTTACGATGAAAGTAAATGAAATTTATTATTTCATAACTATTTGTTAAGTACATTAATTGAAGCTAATAATGTTGACTAATAAAAATAAGCGTTAAATTTTAATTATTGAAATCCAAGAAACACGATTAGCAATAACACTAAACTTGATTTTAACATCAATACATTAAATGATAGTAAGTAAAAAATATATAATTTAAAAAAATCTTAAAATGAAAAATTTATAGAATTTTATTCAATACATTTTTTTAATGTAATTAATCCACTACATTACTGAAGCCTTTATTACAAAAAGATCTTTAAGAAATTTGTTAAATATTTTCAGGTAAATGGTTGCTCCCAAGTCCCATTTAAAGGGAAAATACTTTAATAACACCTGAAATTCACTCATATTATGAAACTGCAGCCTAAATACTATCGAATAATTTGATTAGCTGGAAAAAGCACTCAATTATGTTTTACTTTGTCAAATACTGCCTAACCCAACTGAATATAGAGAGAAGAAGAAAAAAAACCAACTAAATTTGGCATTATAAATATAATTATAAACCAGCTTCAAAATAATAAATTAGAATGTATCATTAAACTAGATTTCTACTGACATAGATGATCAAAAAATATATATGCTTATAATAAGAAAAAAAATTAAGATAAAATATATTTTAGAAATAAATAAGAAAAATTGTTGATTATGTAAAAAAATTAATAATTAGTAACATTAGATTGTGAAAGCATACAAGTAAACTAATAAAAAAAAAAGCGTAATATAAAAATGCAATTATTTGATGACATAACACGGCCTCATTTTGCTTTACTTCCAACAAAAAACAATTTCTAAATGCATTTATTGCAGAAACTTTAGTCAGAAACAAAACTTAAGAAATGTCCAGCAGAAATGATAATTTTAAAATAACACCTAAATGATGGTGCTATGCTGACTTTTAAGGAACACGACAAATACAATAGGATCGTGGAGTATAATTTTATATTCAATTTACCTAAAACTTTTATCAACCAAAACACTCCTTTTCTTTCTTTTTAAATATCACAAGATGCCTTGCATAACTGAATAATCAATGATAGCCATGACAATGATATTTAACTAAGACAATAAATGAACACAACACAATATCAATTATAGACTTCTACATAAAGCACAACATCAATTTGCAATAACACATTATAGTCAATCTAAATACTGGTTATTCAGTCCAGTGCCACAGTAATTGAATTAGTTTAAAAGATCCTGATGACTACCTGATACATTGATGCCTGAACCAACTGCTGGAATTGTGTAGCAGCTTGAATGTGGTATGGATTGAATGATGTAACTGATGGTAATTGCACATGACCAGAAGGAAGTCCAGTCTGGAAAAACACAAGTAACTTTAACCTAAACTGTTTCTACAGAAATTGAAATATTGTAAAATATTTTTGGAAAGAAAAGGAAAAAAAAAAGAAAAAGAAAAGAAAATACATTGCAAACAAAAAAGAATTATTTCATTTGATTATTGTTTTTAATATTGAAAATTTTGTAAAGTTTTCAAACTATAAAATCTATTTAAGCACAACTTGTAAACAGAAAAACTAACAGCATTTCAATAGAAAAAAAAAGACAAACCGATTAAAATTAATTACATCAATATTTTTTTTGTTTGTAACAAACACTAATTGTGTAGGTAAGCAAAATGCAAGTGGAGAAATAATCATAGATACTAATAACATGCTTTAACAAAGAAGGAAAATATACAGCAAACAAATTTTTAAAAAAATTAATTCAGAAACACTTTTGAGAACTCTATGTTGAAGAAGCATTAACTAATATTTATTCTGATTTTTAGTCCATATCTAAATCTTCAAGAAGCTACTTTATTTCTTATAACTATTTCAATAAAACAAATTTTAAGGGAGGGCAGAATAATTGCAAATTATCTATACTGGACAAATTAACATTTTCATAGTAAAAACATCAGCAAAAATTTAATGTTTGCTAAAATCAAATACTGAAACTTGAGAATCAAAAGCCAAGAGAACTTCTACAGAGTTGCTTTTCAGGTTGCATAAAGCAACCAAATCTAAGTTCACATCTGTCATTAAAATGGAGAATAAGTTTGCGTTCTAAATCATTGGCCAGCATGTTCACAATAGCCTTTGTTTTCAACAATGCCAGTTACAATAGCAGCTGAAGGATTCTACAATCAGACAGCTCCATGCCATAGTTAATGGGAGTACTCAATAGTAAGTTAAAAATTAATACACTATTCTAATTATTTACCAAGGTATTAACTTTTAGTTCATAATCTTTAGATGGATGGCTTTTAAAATTAATTTTTCAATACACTTATACGTGTAAGTAATGTAAGTACAGTAAGTAATGTAAGTATTGTAATTCCAAACAATGGTTTTCATACATTTATAATATAATTGATCATTACATGAATTAAAAATAAAGCAGTCAGTTGAGATAGTTGCAATGTCTTTGGACTTTGACTTTATAAAAACTGTTTTTTTATTCTATGAGGCCTATACAGAGAAGGAAGAGGGTCTGTAACGGACATTACAGCGAGAGACGTGTTGTAAGCGAATTCAAAGACTTATATAATTAGACCAGTTCAAGAGAATAACTCTAAAGTAAATAAAAAAAAACCAAAAAACAAAACCATTTTTAGATGAAAATTTGGAAGAACGAAAATTCCAAATAATTTCATACAATTCTCAAGAAATATTAACTTATTCATTTTTTAATTTTTCTACTGGTCTCAATCATTAAAGCTAATTCTAAATTCAATACAATCAGCTGTACTACATCACCACCATCACCATTCTAATGCCCACTTTTCCATACCTGTACAAGTTAGTAATTCACTGGGGTAAATTTTCTACAGCCCTTCCTGTTACCAATACACATATTTTCAAACAAGGTAATATTTCTCACAGTCAGGCACATTTTCATGGAAGAGTGAAAACAAATGACACTGCTGGTGTGATGGTGACACTTGTTTACAACTATTTCATGATATCAAGAATGAGACACACACACATATATATATATACACCTCCAGCCTATGTAAGCAGGGAACATTGATACTATATACTGGATAGGCTTCTTTCAGTTTCCATCTAACAAATCTACTAATAAAGCTTTGGAAAGCTTGGAGTTAAAGACACTTGGCCTAGGTGTTGCACAGTGTGATTGAACATGAAACCAGGTAACTGGGAAGTAAACTTCTTAACCACAGTCAGGCTTGAGGAAATTAAAAACAATTTCCAAAAAGCTCTTTCATTGATAATTTCAATGACTTCATTAAAAGCTTTCATATTATATTTAGTTTTATTTAAAATTTTTTTTTAGAGACATTAAAGACACATGTGTGAATAATTCCTGTTATAATTTACATAATGTACAGGAACCTATGAATAACAATTTATATACGAGGGAAGAATTTATATGTATCATTTTCATGAATTTCTGATAAAAATATATTAGTGTTATATATCAAACGCAAATGTAATAATAGGAAGCAGAGGGGAAAAAAAAAAAAAACAATCTCTAGTGATCTAAATTTTCCATTTCAAGCAAATTTTAGCTATTTTGAAAAGCCATAAAAGAAACCAAACATGTAAAATAGTAATTTGGAGTCTAGCAGCCAAGATATTAGAAA
>NC_068984.1:122241085-122244359 GCF_001194135.2 Octopus bimaculoides | reverse complement strand
GTGTGTGTGTGTGTGTGTGTGTGTGTGTGTGTGTGTGTGTGAAACAAATTCAAGCAGTAAATATTAAATTTGTAGATTGTTTCTCAATGTTAGATAATAGAAAAAAAAATAATTAGTACTTCTTTTTATTTTGAATATGAAATTAATAAAATTAAAAATCAAGTTTAACACAAACACAGTAAATAATAAATATATCAAAAAGAAATCGAAAATCTAAATTCATTTAACTGAAGCAAAATTAAAAATGAAAAAGTGATAAAATATTCCATTTCTTTATAACATTACCATTATCTAAACCTTAAGATAAATTTTAAATTTCTTCAAGAACACAAATTTTGTCTGAAAGACTGGTGTTATGATAAGAAACAGAACATGATAAAATGTTAAATGAATATGAAAACAAAATAATTCTAAGTTGGCTAACTATGAAAGTAGTTGCCTTTAGAAGCCAATTTGAATTGAACCATTTAAACATATAGAAAGGAGAAACAAATTCCTTATGTTTGATCTTATAATTCATAACATAACTATATCATAAAAACAAATAATTTATTGCAAGATATTAACTTTTAAAGTAAGGCCAAAACTGGAAAGTTTTCAGAATAACTATCAAAACAGTCTCCTTGATTTCCATTATGAAATAATCTAATGAATGAAAATTGGCTTTTATTGAGTGGATCTTTTAAAGAAAGATAACCCTAGTTTGTAAAAAATTACTTTTTCCTCAATTTCACAATTTATACAAAAACATTTTATCAAAATCATAAAAGAAAAAAAAATCCCCATATCAAGAATTTTGATTTTTGTTGTTTTATTGGTTGGTGAAAATAGAATAGCACAATATAGCAGTATTTAAGTGAACAAACATTAAGTTAATGACACCCAATACCATACTGGAAACCAATCAGTAAGTTACTTAAGGAACAATGAAACATTAATTTTCAAACCATATAAAATTAATAGTTCAATAGCTTCTAACCACAATAAAGGCAGCTGATATTGTGTCTTTTCTGCACAGTTGGCTTCATATGGTCAAATAAGGAAACTGATTCCATAATTAACACTTTGTGAAACAATTTTGTCTGGGTAGTACAATTTTATCATACATACATATAATAAATAATGAAATAACTGCTGAAAATTCAGCCAGGAAAGCATTTACTAATGAATAACTTACAATTTGCACAGAAATATACTTATAGAAGTATAGCTAAAATTTATTTTTTCTTTTATGAAAATTTAGTTAAGAGCACACAATTGTTAACGATAGCACACAATGCTACCATAATCATTAAAAATTTCTCTCCAAATAAAGGGCTGTGCCCAAAACGCCAGTATTCTTGTCTCATAAAGATAAGAATACTAACTAAAAATAATTTAGTAAATATGCAAATTTACTAAACAATTTTTGCTGATAGACTGATTTCTTTTATTCACACAAGATTGTTTGTTACATAAATGTTCCTTGAAAATGGCTGCTACAAGAGTGATCAAAGTTTGAAAAGCTAAGATACCAAATTGTTTGTAATAATGAAGACCCTAATTTAGCAGCAGCTAATAGCCAACTAAATCAAGTGTTTGTTTAAACAAAGATGCATGGGAAAAAAAAAAATTTGTTGGAAACTGATTTCAGAACAACAGTTCCCAATGTAAATATAATCCATCCGTTCAACTAATTAGAAAAAGCTTTAAACAGGTGATGGCATTTAAACCTACATATGTGGAAACCTGTAAGCAATTTATGCTTATGTATAACCCGTTTTGGGTAAAAATTGGAGGAAATCAAACCTCTTTCACAGACACACACATTCCATAAAACATAAGTATTTTATAATATAACTTCATTTCAAATGTTTAATTTGAAGGCAAACAATAGAATTTCCTTTATTTTTTAACAAATAAAAGATTCAATTTAATTATTCTTTAATGTATAGAATTAACCAACAAGAGTTGTAACAGGATAAAAGGACATCTAACACTGAGGCTTTGAAAGAAAGAGATTCAGAATATTTTCCTTGATAAGCGATGTGTCTATAGATACATAAAATGGAATTTAAATGTTAAAAATTCTATAATATAAGAAATATTTCAAATATCAGGACTTTTTAAAATTTATGAATAATTTGATTTTTTAAGAGATACATAGATTATTAAACTTTAAATATTAATAATACACTTTTAAAATTCAGCTGCATTGGATTTTAAGAAAATTTTACATAATATTTGTCATCTGAGATTTTCAATGCAAATACTTAAAAATGAAGGTGTTTTGTTACCATAGTAATAAACTTACCTTATGAGAAGGAGCTAGTCCAATAGGTTCATTAAGCTGATGTGAAGATTCATTCACTAAAATAAAATGTGTTTGATAAATTCATAAAATGCAAGGAAACTGGCTTCTTAAAAAAAATCATGAAATGCTGATAAAATATAATGCAGTGTTGGTTACAGTATTAAGAAAATCTTTTAGAATCACAATAATCCACTGATTTGGATAAAAATTGTTTTTGGTGGTACAAATTGGATAGAATACAGAAAGATTTAAAGAAAAATATGTACAATTTTTATTATAAATGAAATTTTTCTTTTTAATTTTGAAAAGTATATTAATTATTGAAATTAAAAGAATATTAATGTTAAAAATCAATGTTAACATGACAATGAACTGAGTTCGTTTTGTAACTGGTTCTCTCACATTTTAAGTGATTCATCAAAGGTTCTCAACTGTTCAAAAATAACTAGAGATGACAGCGCATATAAATATACACGTTATGTATAAAGGATAAAAATTACCAGCTGTGGGATGTTCTGTCTGGGAGCCTAAGTTACCTTGATGTCCCTCTGTGGTCCCAGTAGTAGTGGTGGTGGTGGTAGTAGTGGTAGTAGTAGCACACGTAGTAGTAGTAGTAGCTGTTGTTGTTATAGTAGCAGTAGGTTGCTGAGGTGGTTGTGAAGTAGACGGTGGTTGCGATGTTGGCAGACCCTGTGACTGATGAGGTGTGGCCATCTGTTGTGGTTGTAGAGGTAATTGTGTTTGAGAGGTCTGAATATTTGGAGTTTGGGATGTAGAAGTTGATGGTTGTCCATCTTGGCCGCTTGGAACATCTGATGCCTTCTGTTGGGCTTCAGCAGCCTTGCGTTCATTATCACGCCGAGCTTGAGAAATTCGGTCTCGAATTTGTTTACCTACTATTCTAATTTCTTCCTCTTGTAAAAATCCTGATTTCACCTTTAGAATAAACATGTCAGTAAAATTAATTATGCTTTATATATA
>NC_068984.1:122240049-122241052 GCF_001194135.2 Octopus bimaculoides | reverse complement strand
ATATATACATACATACACAAGTAAAATGCAAAATATGTTCATTTATTTTTTAAAATAAGCTTGAAAAGTTTTACCATTTCTCTTGCTACATCTTCAGGACTATCTTTCTTTAAATCAAAGCCAAACTGGATAGCTTCATTTTCTTTATGTTTATCTTTTCGCTTCTTGGGGTCCACCACTCTTAAGCGGAGTTGAATAATTTGGCTTTTGTCCACATCATTTTCATCATGCCATGAAACCAGCTCTACTTTCAAACCAGTGTCTTCTAAGAAGAAGTTCAGCTGCAATAATTCTTTTACCATATATCTAGTAGAATGATAAAAAAAAAGTTAAAAAACCATTATGAAATAAGTTTACTATACAAAATATTCTGTTTAATAATCTATTTTCCATACTGGCTTGGATTAGATTGCTCTATCACATTTAACATGTTCTAAATGCATACAGCGTAAAGTGAAATTTTTTTTATTAAAGATCACATTTTTGCTTCATTTAATGCAAAAGAACATAATTATTCTTGTGTTGACCATTTTTTTTAAATAAAGAGAAAAATATAAGCAAATTTGTGAAGCACACAAAAACTGGAATTTGTTTTATAGAATTCAGCTAAAAGTCTAACATCAAAAATATTTCTGCAAATGTCTTTCAGAAAAAAGATATTTAGAAACACTTTCACACATCTGGATATTATTTAAAATACAGAATGAGGCATACACATATAACAAAACAAAACAAAACAAAAAAAAAGTTGACAAGTTTACTGTTGTTGTGCATGTCACATACCAAGGATTGCAATAATTGAAGAGACATGACAAGGCCTGCCTATCTCATGCCAGCATGGAAATGATGGATATAAAGTGATGGTAGAAGAAAATGATCAATAAATTTGAACAAACTGATTAAGAAAAAAAATAATAAAATATCAAGAACTGGTTTCTAATATAAAACTGTCGACAAAAATACATTTATACCTATCATCTTTTTTTGTTTGTATTGAACGTTC
>NC_068984.1:122225385-122239489 GCF_001194135.2 Octopus bimaculoides | reverse complement strand
TTTTTTTTTTTTTTTTTTTTTTTTGAGAATAACTATATTTAATAACTAAGTTCAAATAAGCATTAGGGTTCTTTATCTTGTCAAGAATGTTGAATTTTATGGCTGACAGTGAATAAAAAAAAACATTACAACAAAGACAAACCAGTTGTCTAGCAAGGGGGATCGATTATATTTCCCTGAAAGCTGTTTTTTCACTTGTTCATAAATTATTAATGACTATCTAAGCGTTGAATCTAAAGTAATTTCCACAACATTATTAATCCCGAATGTATTCAATTTACTACTTGTATTCAATACTTACTGAGGAATCATTCAGTTATTTTACATATGAAGACAAATTTATTTAGAAAGTTTCATTTCTTAAAACATTTTAAAATAATGTTACCTCACACAGAATTTTTTAAAATAATGTTACTTGACAGAGAAATTACAAAAAAGGAAAAAAGAAAAGAAAAAACAGAAAAGAAAACTAAGTAGAATGTTTTTGGTCACCTTGATGAAATCATTTCACTTGTATTTGAAAATGAAATGTTTGCAAAAGAAAAATTTGGAATTAAACAAAAGAAAATAAAAATATAGACGGTTCTGCCATCAGCAGTTCTGTGACAAGAGAAAATGAAAATAACTGCAAAATAATTAGTATATGATGTAGTTTAATATGAAAATACAAATCTGAGTACTACAAAAAAAGTTACATATCAAAACACTAGATATGGTATTGAAAAACCATTTTTCTTTTCTCATTTTTTAAACAAACAATATAGCTTATCTGATTAGACTGATTTATCAAAATCAAATAAAAGCTACAAGGTATAATTTCTTTTCAATGCTAAGACATAAGAATAGCTAACTTAAAACTATTTGTAAAAAAATTAAGCTTAAAAAAAAAGAGGGAAAGAAAATTTTACTATTGCATTCAGGGCATTTCAAATTGATATGGAAATTTTAATTACTATATGTAATTGTTTTTCATAAATATTGATCAAAAAACTTTGCTTTTATATAATAAAGCTTTTTTCTTTTTTTTTTTTTTTTGAGAATTATCTCAAATGGGATCATGGAATTATCTCCCAATCTTACAATATTTGGTTACCAACTGATACTCGGGAGACACTTGGATGAAGATACCAATCATGGAAATTGTATTCAGTTACCTAATCTGCCAAAGAAATAATTCTGAGAATGATTAATGTAATGCAACTCCTTTCTTACAATAAATACAGCAGCAAAGATGGCCAAATATCAAAAGTAGATAAAGAAATTGGATTACATAAGGTTCAAACTCAAATATTTAGAGGAATTAACAGATTGTAGTAGTTTGTTATTTTTTTTCATGCATCAATATTTTGATGTAACGACCACAGAAAAAATTCAATCAATAACATTAACATCAGGAATTATTCCATTAGTAATTTAAAGAACTGTATACTTAACAAGAGCTCGAAATTAAGAGGGCAACATCAAGCATTCCTGATCCTTTCAAATATTCACAATACTGAGGCAATTTCTTAGAAACTTATAAATGGCTTAAGTAAGAAAACAACACTTTTCTCTTTAAGAATGAAACTACAAAAAATGTGTAAGATAAAAGCAAACAGAATTCCCACTTTGTTGATATATTCAACAATTTCTTAACTATGTTGACAGTATGACCCTAAACTACAACAATAAAACTAAAAAAGATAACTGGTGTTCATTAAACAGAAGATACCTTCCCACTGTCAGAAATTCTCATTTAGGAAATGCTATAAAAAATATACTTAAAATATGTAACTCACACTGGTGACTCTCTTGTAGATCTGCGCAGCATTCGAACATTCTTTGTAAGGGTATTCTGACGTGGCCATCTCTAGCATGCACATTCCAAACGCGTACACATCCACGGATTCGTCATAGTGCTCTTCATACATCTCGGGCGCCATGAACTCAGGTGTACCTTAAAAGTATACAAAGATGATGTCTTTGTATGTTGTCTCGGCAGTCTAGAAAGGGAAAGACCGTGAGGGAATACAAGGTCATTAGTACAAGTGCAATCACCAGGAGTCCAGCGTCCTAGAATAAACTAGCGCAAAATCAAGAGCTAAGAATGACCCCCACGTCTTACCTTCTTGTATCACCTACTGTAACAATCAATTTAACGGGAAAATCTGTTTCAAAACAGAAAGAACTGCATAATTACAGCCACAAAATAATATTAATACAAGTGTATTAATAACTGTAAAAAAAAAAATAAATTTTAAAGTGAAAAAAAAAAATCTTACAAATGTATATATGGGGAAACAATAGGTTTTTAACTCACCCTTGATAACTGCAGGCAGGAACCTTTCAACTAAACTAAGCAGCATGACACAGGGCTTGTGATGGCAACAACAAATGAATTGATGTTCAGTTTGAGAGAATTTGATATTAAAAAAAAAAAATACAATTCTAGATCCAATGTAATACAACGTTAAAAATTGATAGCTATAAATATTGTTTATAATATTCAAAACGAAACCATTAGTCTGAAGCAACCATAACAATTACCACTGAAGAAAAATACACCAATTAAAAAAAAAAAAAAACTGAAGATAAAATTTCTGCTGATCACAAGCAATGTGCACACTAAAGTTCTAAAAAAATTGAAATAGTTTAGCATTTTTCAAATGAAACAAATAATAACAATACAATCAAATTGATGGTGAAGGAAATTCTGAAAGGCAAATTATTAAATTCCAAAATGAATACAAAGTATATCTCCATATATGTATATATATTGTATATATCTATATATACATATAGATATATAAATATATAATTAGCATAAAATACATACCTATAACACTCTTAGCAAAGGACTTATTTTTCAATGTGGCTAATCCTAAATCTCCTATTTTCACAGATCCAGTTGTTCCTGTTATGAATATGTTATCACATTTAAGATCACGGTGAATCACAGGAGGTGTTCTAGTATGAAGAAACAGAAGTCCTTTAAGAATTTGTCGACACCAGTTCTTTAATACTTTGATGTTTATTTTTTTAAACCTTTTGATGTATCTAGAAATAGAAAAAGAAAAAAAATACTCATAGCTGGTGTGTGTGTGTGTGTGTGTGTGTGTGTGTGTGTGTGTGTGTGTGTGTGTGTGTGTGTGTATGCAATTCCAAGTTCAGCAGTAATGTCTTAACTTCTAGGTTTATAGAATTGTAGGTGTTGGTGTAAAAATTTTTAAAGATGCTGTTCGTTTATTATATACAGTTCTATGTATGCTATAGGGATTGTTAGTCTTACTGGGAGGTACAGATGTTTAGGTAGTTTTGGGGTGTGCAGTTGGTTATATGTTACTATAAAGAAAAACTTACGTTTTCAGTGTCCCAGAAGTCATCAGTTCAGTTACTAGAATAATTATTTTTCGACCTCGGGTATTGGTTTCTTCCCATGAATCATAAAACCGTACAATATTTGGATGTTGTAGGTCTTTTAACATTTCTGCTTCTTCTCGGAAACGTTGTTTTTCACTTTTATTCCATTTTTTATCCTAAATAGAAGAAAAATTTAATAACATTAAATTGCAATGACTCAACCACTGTACCAACATAAATACATTGTATTAAAAGCTACAAAAAATCATAAACAAGAGCAAGTTATAAATGAAAACTATTTTCAAAGTCAACAACTATTGAAATAAGTTATAATTGTTAAAGGCTTTCTTAAAAACAGAACAAAATAAAAGATGATATGTTCTTAAATTATTTGCAGTCAATAAGATCTGAGTAAAGCTCACAAAAAATAAAATATTGTAAAATTGAGAACTATTTTCAAATTATAAAATGAAAATATATTCTGATATATAATCAAAACGAGTTAATCATTAGCACAAAGCTGCATATTTGAAAATGAGAATTTATAGACAATTGAATCAATAGCAGTATAGATTCTAAACGAGTGAAGAATATCCTAAGAGATACTTCAAAGAGATGAAAAACAAGAGTAGTCCCAGTAACATTTTAAAGAAGAATATAGAGGGCCAAAAGTAAATACTGTGAAACATTTACTCCAGTACTTTACGTAAGGAAACCATCTCAAGTTGCTCAGAAATCCGGAAGTTTCTCCAGGTCAAGCCACAATTTCTCTACATTGAGAGGTTACTATGGATATGTAATTCCAATGTGGCAGGATTCTTCAACTGGCAAGACACTTAGTGGTAGACCAAAAACGAGATGATTGAATAATATCCATAGTCTCAGTTGGTTATAGTTGAGAATCCAGAGGGAAAGTCTAATGATAGGGCCTTGTAGAGGAGGTGTCTGAGAACTCTACCCCCATGATCCCCCCTCCCAGGAATAGCAGACAGAGAAGATGGATGGATGGATACAATGTTCTGCTTGAAAACTAATCAAAATTAATGCTATTCTATGTGATATCAGTAAAGGCAATCATACCTAGCTTGATAACCATCTAGCTACTTTGTCCAACCATGAGCTCTATCCATCATTAAGCACTTGGATCAAAAGTTTCCTGCCTAACAAGTACATGCACTGCAAACTGACAGGTTCCATCAATCCAACAATAACGTTAAAGTTTGTGAAGAGTTATACAAGCTGCATACAGATGCAATCAGCCAAGAAAGAGTGAGCAAGTTCAGTGAAGAATTTAGCATGAAAGTAAGGATCTACAAGGGCTCAGTCCTCAGCCCACTTCTGTTTATTATAATAAAGGAGTTTATGACTAGTTGCCAGTGGGAACTCTCCTATGCTGATAACCCTGTTCTTACAGCAGAATCTGTGGACAATTTAGAGAAGAAATTCTAGACATGGAACAAAAGCTAGAACTGAAGGAGCTTAAAATAGATTTACCCAAGACTAAGTTATGTTAAACAGAAAAGGAAAGAAATGTAATGATGGATTATAGATGAGCAGAGAAAAATGATGATTATAAAATGAATTAGATGCAGCATGCAAGAGAGAAGACTACATTGGTATAAGCATGTGATGAATATTGATAATGACAGCTGTGTAAAGTGATGAGCACTGAAAGTGGATGGAATCTATGAAAAAGAAAAACTTAGAGAGCCATGGGATGAAGTAATAAAGACTGATCTCAAGATGCTAGGCCTAACAAAAACGATGACAAAGAATTGCTAGGTTTGCAGCATGTAGTGTTAGAGAAAACCCACTCTCATACAAGCATGGCAAAAAGAACACTAAAATAAGAGCAGTGGTGGTGGTTGCGAAGCTCTTGCTGCTTTCAGTCTTTGACTACCACTGCCTCTCTTCCAATATCTTTTCCAACATCTCAACACATTCTTATCTTCTTCTCTCTCACTATATACATACAAGCACACAAACATGTACAAGCGCGTGTGTGTACGCATCATCATTTAACATCTGCTTTCCATGCTGGCACGGGTTGGACAGTTTAACAGGGGCTGGCTAAGCATAAAACCAGGCTTCACTGTTTTGGCAGGGTTTTTATGGTTGGATGCCCTTCCTAACACCAACCACCTTACAGATATATATGTACACACACATACACACAATATATCCAACCCCTTGAAGGACTCTTGACTGGTGAGTCACATTGCTTAATGACTTCACTGATGTTGGTGCCATATAAAAGGCACCCAGTCATAGAAACTATGCCAATGCAGACTTTAGAGCTTGGCAGAGTCCTCTGGCTTGCCAGCTTCTGTCAAACCATCTAATCAATGCCAACATGGAAAATGGACATAAAATGGCAATGATTACACACACACACTTACTGTATGTATTAGTAATATGTGCAGTATTTTGCAAAGCTGCAGTATTTTGTTCAGGAGAAGCTCCTTTAAAGGTTTATTTTCTTTTTAAAGGGAGTGAAGCAAAATGAACTACAAATAGATTTCATTATGTATTTTGATGCAAGTGTATATGCCACTGAAGCAAGTGACATGCTGAACTAGATGAATGTAAAGCAACTAATCTATTCTCACAATTATCAGGAAACAAATGTAGAACATTGTTATTATTATGGCAATTATTTTCTAATTCCTAAACCCCTAAACTCCACTTTATGGAAACCAAAACAGCCTACTATAAGAGTGTTTTTCCTAACTTTTATGGTGCAAGCAGTGAATTTGTATTGGCAGAGTTCTTAGAACATTGGGTAAAATGTATTTATTCTGGCACTCTATGCCTTCAAAGTCCAAATACTGCCAAACTGATTTTATCTTTCATCCCTTCAAGGTTGTAAAATAATGTACTAGTCAAGTTCAATGGGTGTTTTCCCTCTCTCTTGGAATCAGCTTCATTGAAGTGATCAAGAACAGATCATTCCAATCATTAGATGCCCATCAATCCTTTCACAATTAAAGTGGTGAAAGGATTAGTGGGGCTACAACAGTCTGGTAGAACAAACTCATTTTAACATTTCAATTAAGACAACTTTGAGCAAAAAAGAAAAAAAAACTATTGAAATAGATGATAGCTTTGACCTTCAGTTCAACTATACTATTGTTTGTAATAACTACTATTAGCTTTCTTAAAAGCAATGCTATTTATAAAAGTTTTCTCTAAGCTTGAAATCTTCTCATCAAAGACCTTGAACATTTTAAAAACCGTCTTCCATTTCTAATACTCTTGCATCATGCGTATCTCTAGCCTCCTAAACCTGTATTCAGGCCTTACAAGAATTTTTACATTGTTCCTGAAATTTTGTTTTATTTGTTATCCTTTAAATTTCCTAAGAGTATATAAGGATTACCTTATATAATCATAGAATAGCGTATGTCCATTCATAAATTTTCATTACTTATTGAACATATTTCATATGTATAAAGCTCAACATTAAATAATTAAACTACTTATTGACTTTCTCAGTTCAAATCTTACCAACGGTAATTTGTGAAGTTGATTACATACATATCAGTAATATATTGAATGTAGACCATTACTGGAGTTTGCTTTTAAACAATCAGTTACCTAATAGTTGGTGTCACTATAGAGCTCTGTAGAAAGACAATAATACTAATTTTAGAATGTCCAAAATAATACAACAAAAGCTATTAAATATATTTTTATCCTAGCAACAAAGTCTACCAAATCAAAATTTATCAAAACTTATATGAGAGAAATTCCAAAGCAATTATGCTCTTTTATATCATTTGTACAAACAACAAAAATCTAGCTTCAGAGGATTTTGTTTTTTATTGTTGTATTGAGAATTATGATACCCAATTACATTTCTGAGAGTGAAGCAGAATAACTCGATATGTGAAGCAAAATAACTTGATATGTGAAGCAAAATATCAGAGTAAATGTATCAGGATTTTTCTGAGTTCAAAAGAAGGAACCTAGTTGACAAACTAAGAACTTATAAAATATTGATGGTCAATTCATATGACTGTGCACTTCCTTAAAAAAAAAAAAAAAAAGATCTAGAACGAAGTTCAAAACAAACTTTCAAGGGTCATAAAAAGCTGCTAAATAAGGAAGCGAGAATTCTTCACACAAGGTTACTTATAAAAATGAAATTTGCTAATGCATGTTGAAAGGAAGAAAATAAAGTAAAAAGCTACAAGATATTCAGGGAGAGTTATGAAGACATTTAAATGAGTAGAGTTAGTATAAGTTACTTGCTTATGGAACCAAATTGTTCAAATAGGAATTATCTGTAACAGCATATCATAATAATGAACAGAAAGAAAATGTGCTGAAATTCAGCACATTGTCTTGAGATCAAATCATGATCATAGAGTGAGCAAAGACAATACAAAATGAACTTTTTATTTGTAAAAAATGTAAAAAGAAAAAAGCATGAAAGAGCATTTTGCTTGCTCGTTAACATTTACACACACATACACACACACACAAATTGTCTATCAGCTAATAATAGAAACCTCCAAAGCCAAATGGAACTGAAAATTATCAAGATGTGTGTATGTATGTATATAAATATATACATCCACACATATCAGTTTCAAATTTTGGCACAAGGTCAGCATTGTGGAGGGTACAAGTTGATTACATCAACTCCAGTGCTCAGCTGGTGCTTATTTTATTGACCCTGAAAGGATGAAAGACAAAGTCAACCCCAGCAGCATTTAACACAGAATATAAAGGTAGATGAAATGCCACTAAGCATTTTGCTCAGTGTGCTAGCAATTCTGCCAGCTCGTCGCCTTCACACATACATTTATACCTTACCATCACATCTCTATGCTTGCACAGGTCAGCTGGAATTTGCTGAAGCAGATTTTCTACAGTTGTATGCCATTCCTGTCACCAGCCCTCACCTGTTTCCAAGCAAGGTAATATTTCCTCATGGCCAGACTTGTATTCACAGAAGATTGCAAATGAAAGACACTGCTTGTATGATGGTAACAGCTGTTTTACAGCAATCATGCTATAGCAAGACAAAGGAGATGCAAACCCAAAGACACACACAATGGTTTGAGAAATTTCACCCATTCCGGTTGCAAGAACCTCGATGAGCAGGCAAGATCAGGTATGCCTAAAACCATGGATTCCAAGGCTGTACACCAAGTCATAGAGGCAAATCCAGTGGGTAGCACCTGGAGGGTATCAGGTGAGCTTGGCATCTCACAGTCCAGTGTGGTTCATCATCTCCACAACTTTGGCAAAAGCATCCAGAGTTGCCAAATTGTGTCTCATGAATTGACCCCAACATAGAGGCAGGTGGACGATTGCAAGGAACTCCTAGAAAACCTATATGATCTGTGTTTCCTTAAGAGGATAATAATGTGCAATGAAAAGTGGATATTTTCCCACAATCCTTAAGCAAGGGCCAGCTTCTAGAACCTGTTGCCAAGCAATGGGTGTTTCAAACACAAGGTGATGCTCTGCATCTAGTGGAATTATGAGAGGATAATGCACTACAAGTTTGTTTTGGACAGTCAAACCAACAATGTCAATCTACATTCTGAACAGCTGTATGCCATTGCGCAGCAAAAATACCTGGCATTGGTTAACAGAAAGCAAGCTCTTCTGCAGCAAGTCAACACATACAGCTTGAATGATCTGGAATAAACTCCAAAAACTTGAGGGAATCGAAGTCCAGACCTAACTCACTTGGATAACTTGTTCCAAAACATGACTCACTTCCTGCGCACATGATGCTTCATCAACCAAGAGGGGGTGGAAGCTTCAGTGAAGGAGTTTTTCATCTTGAAAGACAAGAACTGGTATCAGAATGGGATCAAAGAACTAGCAGAAAGGTGGTTTCAGACAGTAAAACATGATGGCCTCTACTTTGGATGCTAAGCTGCTTTTGCTGTAACTTGACAAATAAAGCAAATACGTAGCCATGATGCAATTTTAGATAAGCGAATGTAGAATTGAAAACTTATACCACAATATCAATTTTCTTTATATAAATAGTCCTTGAGAATAATTTCTTTTCCTTGGATTCATAAGAAAATAAATACAATCAAAATACCATCTGAACTCTGTGGTCATGTAATAAATGTTATAAAAAAAAAACTGAGAAAAGGGAGGGTGATCAACCAGTTCAAAGCCACAGTTATGCACAGCAGCCATTGAAACGTAAGATTTGTGTGCTGGAGCACTGTCCTGATGAAACAAGATCCCTTTCGTCAATTTTCCTGGGCATTTGATCTTGATAGCCTTTTGTAACTGCCTCAGCAAGTTAGCATGGGTGGCTCTTTTGAAGATAGTCAATAAACACAATGCCTTTTGCACTCTAAAACACTGAGACCATCACCTTCTCAGCAGACGAAATGACCATGGCTTTCCTTGGAGTAGGTGAGGAGGGGGTGTTTCCACTGCAGGGATTATCTCTTTGTATCTGGCTCAAAGTGATGAACCCAATACTCATCCTGGCTTAGAAAACATTCAAAGAAATCAGTTGTGAGTCAATTTTTCAGAAACATCCATGAAAAATATTATCCAATTAATTCACTGAAGAAATTTTGTACAATTAATAACTTTCCACAGGAATTGTAATCATAAAATATTATGAAAACAGTATTTTTACAGCACTCAACAAAATATTAAAACTTTAAGCTCTCACTATTAATTCATGTCAAATTATCAAAGAGTTTCAGTTTCAATTCTAAAAATGAATAGGTAAAAAAAAGTTGGAAAAAAAAAACTGCTCTAAAAATGAAATATATACTTGAAATCTTAATATTAACTTTTCTGAGGGTATCAACAATTATGACTATAGAAAATGAAGCAGATAAACTTTTGACAATGATGTAAGTAAATTTTTTAACAAGAAGTTTCTTGGATAGATTGATAAATAATATTAAAAATGTTCTTGTCAAGTGATGTTAACTGAAAGAATTATACTAATCAGCTGATGAATCAGCTGGGATGGAATGAACGAAAATGAATAGGATTTTAGTGTGATAAATGAAAATTAAAACCTTGATTTTACCGCCTTGTTTGTTTTATGCTCATTATATCTTTATTATAGACCAAAAATAACTGTCTAGCAATTACTAAATATAGAGGCAGCCAATTTATCAAATCTATTCAGCTTTAATTTTTCCCTCTGTACAAACTGATACTTCACATAGTCTCTCAACCAGTGGTTCTTGATCATTTGCTTCATGACACTTTGAAGATCAAACAAAATATTATTGGTGCATTTAGCATAGAAAGTTTAAAATTTCAGGTGCACTTCACATGAAAGTTAAAAATATAATCATTAACTGCACTAGTTAATGGATGCAACATGACAGAATCAGAACTTACTGATCAATTATTAGTTACTTTCAATTCAGGTAGAGCACCATATAATTCCCATCAGGTTGTTGGTTGAAAGGAAAATATCTCAAAATGACTGAAACTGTTTGAACAAAGCTAAATCTAAGCATTTTGTGGTCAGAGACCAACATAGATAATACTACACAAGCAATCAGAGTGACATTTCAATCAGCAAAATAACACTGTTGAAACAAGTGATTCATGTAGCCCTGACCTAAAGACAGAATTGCATAAATAGGTTCTGTTACTAAGCTGATTTAATCAGAGCTGATAGAAAATCTTAGAATAATGGTTTCTAATTAACACGGAGAACTAGCCAGTGTGTCACAAGAATATTTAAAATACAAATCTAATGCTCTTACTTTATAAATGGCTAATTTAAATAAAGCTTTTTTTTCAATAAAAACAGGTCTTAATTAATACACTAATTTTTAAAGATAACTAGATGTTCAAATGAGTAACTTTTAAACAGTTAAAAAAAAAAAAAAACTTGTAAAAGCAGGAAGGTTACTCATGATGAATCTAATGGATAAAATAAAATTAAATTAAATTAACTGAATTACTGATAATTTCTCATAAGATCTATACACACTGGTTAGTGACATGCAATATATTGTAAAAGATTTGGGTTTTGGAAATAGTAACCAAGTGAAACGATTCACATAGAAGAAAATGCTGACATCAAAATAAATGACGTTTAAAGAAATTATACATTTCAGCAAACTCAATTTTGATGAATACATATATGTTACATAAATTTCCATACAATAAACATTAATTCATATGTAATGAATGTTTTCTTTACATTAAAACCGTTAATCAAATGCTGCCAAAGGTATTTTACGAACATATATTAAACATATATCTATATAACTGAATGACAGAGGTGGTCTATTTATTTTAAATGATGAAAAAAGAAAAACCAAAATATAATTTGTCAGCAATAATTCAGATTAAAATTTCTGATTTTTAATTAAACGTTTACAACAACAGCTTATCATAATTTACTTATGCCACTAACAATATTTTTACTCTTATTGATGATGGTGATGATTAAATAATTGAAATAATGACATAGGGAGGAATAGCATTCCTTGTCCTGAAGTCTATTTATAAAATACTGATAGGTTTAGAAAGATATTAAAAGAAAAACGTATGAAGAAGGTTGAATGCTTTCTCACACACTAAATAGTGATACAGAAATATATTTGATAATTTGATATTAAAAAACCCCAAAAAAAACTGTTCTGTATTGAATTTTATGTTGTGGTGACATCAAGATGATAGAGAGATATCACGCAGAAAGAGTAATTTGTGTGCGATTTCTCATTAAATGAGTGTATATGTGTGAGTGTATGTATGCATGTATGTTCAGGCATTCAGTATAATCCACATCTTGAACTTTCTCCTCACCTTCTGATGTAGGCAGAATGTCAAAAAGAGGGAGTGGAATAAAAAAGAAAACTAAGTGGGGCAAAACATTGAATAGTAATTTCATATTCAAAACAACCACCCCCACCCTCAATAGTCACTCAGACAGCTATGTTCAATGAGCAACATCAAATGTGAATGTGTGGGTGTTACTACTAAGTCAGCTCTACAAGGCTTTGCTAAGTAACCAGCCTCGTCTTAGAGAAAGTAATGCAGAATAGGAGTTAGAGCATTACAGTAAATAAAACATCTGAAGAAAGCATGTAGTAGATGAATGAAACAAGACGTAGTAATATACTAAGCATAACATTTTCCAATTTAAAAAAAATTCCTGTTTTAGCTTAATGTATTAGTGAGTGAGTGAATTATAATGTCCCAATCCATGAAATTTACATCAAATTTGACTACTCATTACCAGGTACCCACCACATCCTCAGTAAATGTTCTCTTGTTATTCTTAAATTCTTATAACTTCAAATCAGTGTGTGTGTATGTGTGTGTATATATATATACACACACACACACGTACGTACATGTGTGTGTGTTTATGTATGCATATAATACATGTAATATACATAACCTATGCAGAAGATATATAAACAGCAAATTTAACTATTTCTCTGGAGGTTGAAAAAATGAAGAACAGCCTTGATTGGTTTTTGAACCTTATCGGATTCACATCAGAGGAGTCTACATCATTCTCATATATTTGAACAACAACCCAAGATGGAATGCACACATCAACAATAAAATTAATATGGCCCACACAATGTGTTCATAGATTTTTGGACTGGAAAGTTCTTAGTCCAGAGATCTTCAAACGCAAAAGTTCACCTAAATTTTTGGCCACCATACCATACGTCCTATACAAAAATTAAGCTCACATCACAAAACATTGCACAACTTCTTTACTTCATTCAGCACTGCCTTATTCAACATTATCCCAAAAGAAATGAAAGATGAAATGACCTTCCAATGGAATTTGGATAAATTCTAAGTTGTACTAGGCAGACCAATAATACCCAGAAACATTTTAGCAAATAACTTCCTAATCAAGTGGGATATCCTAAAATATGACTCAAAAGATTGCTCCAGGTATGAAGTTAAACATTTTAAACACAGCATCTTCTACTATAACCATGTGTTGACCAAAGTCTTTTGAGTAGATTTGTTAGATAGAAACTGAAAGAAGCTTATGAATGGATGGATGGATGGATAGATAGATAGATAGACAGATAGATAGACAGATAGATAGATAGACAGATAGATAGATACTCTCTAAACATTACTCTTCCAAGTTGTTAATACAACACATGTCCTTTCCTACATAGTTTTACATTTTACAAGATAATACAAAATTCACAACATATTTGCTAATTAGCATTATGCAATCTTACAATTTTATTGAATTGAAAGAGCATTCAGATTTTTCAGAGAAAAAAAAAATTAAATATGAAAATGAACCAAATAAAATGAAAACAAAGTGTGGAAGAATATTGTCATGAGAAAATGACATGGTTAGTGTTACTAGCAACACAGGAAGGTGTAGGTCTAATTAATTAAAATTCTCAACAAAAAATAGTATTTCTGGTAAACTAAGGAAGTAAGATATACTTTGTTCCTACTCCACAAAACCTTCACATGGTTTGTTAATGGGACGGGCCTTCATTATTCACTAGTTTGGACGTTCTCATTTGGAATTCAGAGAACAAGATATATATCATCATCATCATCATCATCATCGTTTAACGTCCGCTTTCCATGCTAGCATGGGTTGGACGATTTGACTGAGGACTGGTGAAACCGGATGGCAACACCAGGCTCCAGTCTGATTTGGCAGAGTTTCTACAGCTGGATGCCCTTCCTAACGCCAACCACTCAGAGAGTGTAGTGGGTGCTTTTACGTGTCACCCGCACGAAAACGGCCACGCTCGAAATGGTGTCTTTTATGTGCCACCCGCACAAG
>NC_068984.1:122212788-122225272 GCF_001194135.2 Octopus bimaculoides | reverse complement strand
AGCCCATTTCCAAAGGTCTCGGTCCGTAGTCATCGCCTCGGTGAGGCCCAATGTACGAAGGTCTTGCCTCACCACCTCAGCCCAGGTCTTCCTGGGCCTACCTCTTCCACGGGTTCCCTCAACTGTTAGGGTGTGGCACTTTTTCACGCAGCTATCCTCCTCCATTCTCACCACATGTCCATACCAGCGCAATCGTCTCTCTTGCACGCCACAACTGATGCTTCTAATGTTCAGCTTTTCTCTCAAGATACTTACACTCTGACGGGTATTCACATTGACATTACACATCCAACGGAGCATACTGGCTTCATTCCTTGCGAGCTTACGTATCCATATATATATTTATTTTATACACTTAATGTATATGCACAATGTATAAATGACATATTCATTACATGCATATAATTAAAAATATACAGTAGATTAAATATTTATATAGCCTAAATACACACACACCACAGATACTTTATTCACACACATTCATACATAAGCCATACAATTATATTACTCACAATGCATGCTAGTAGATATCCTTCCCCCATCTGTAAATACTGACTCCAACACAAATTCAGTGACAAAGTGGGGAGGGGATACTGGAGTTCAAGAAGCCAATGACAGAATCACCGTTTGCATAATTTGCTAGAAATAGCAGCCAAATCATCTACAAATCATTGTTTTAAAGTCCACCTTCCAATGATTACATGGGCTAGACAAAGTTTATTGTGGTTGATTTTGTATGGCTGGATGCTCCTCCTCCTGCTAACCCTCACTTGTTTCCAAGTAAGGTAATATTTCCCCGATGGCCTAACATATTTTCACAAAAATTAGAAATGAGTGACATTGTTTGTATGACAGTGACACTCATTTACACAGTCTCAACTCAAGGAGACAAACACACACACGCATTCATATACATATGTATATACAAATTGCTTTCATTTTCTGCCAAACAAATCTACTCACAAAACTGATCAACCTAGAGCTAGAGTAGATGTCCACAGTGCCATGCAGTGGGACTGAACACAAAACCACATGGTTGGGAAGCAAACTTAATCACACAGCCATGCCTGCAACTTCTTCAAATCAGACTTTAAAAAAAGAAAAACAAAAACAAAAAATAAAAATATTGGATAATGTAATACTAGACATAAAAAGATATGATGGTGAAGAATACTTTGAGGTCTTCTACACCAGAACACAGATTGGGTTAAACAGCAACAAATACCACTGGAGCCTGCCTACATGTTGTAAACAAATTAATGAATTTCACAGGACCATCTTCAAATTTAGAGCTGGGAGCTTGATTTACTACATGATGAAAAATGCTATAGGATCATGTAAGCCCTCATATTACAGCAGTCAAACTGCAAGCTAACACAGATAGTAAACAATAAAAAATACAAAATAGAATGGTCAATGAATTTTCAAAAGAATCAACTGCACATGTAACTATGTACATAAATATATAAGACTGATAGTACTGCTTGATCTAGAAAGAGTACTTCTTGTTTCATCATCTATACAAGAATCTAAAAGGAGTTATTCATTTATATATATATATAGGCTGCGTAGGATATTTGAGGACAGATTTATGTTTATCAAAAAAAAAAAAGATAACTTTATTTATCAAAAAATGGTATGAGGATAAAAATAAACCTTTTCTATAATGTTATTCAATAAAACCACATTCAGCTTCAACAACTGCTTCTATATGAGATCTAAATCATCTTGAATCAAGTGGTCCTGGTTCATTTTGGACATTACTCTGACTGGCAGCTTTCAAAGAATCTTTGGTGTTATGGATGTGTTCATTGACCTCTCAACAATGCTCCACATATAATAGTCCAGTGGATTGAGATCTGGGGAATTAGGAGGGTAAATGTTAGGGGTTATGTGATCATGAAAATTTTCAGCCACCCATTGCTGTGTTACTAGAGCCATGTATGATAGTGCAGAATCTTACTGAAACACATATGGCCTTCCATTGCACACACTGTCTATCCAGGGCTTAATTATTTCCAGGACCTCAATGGAGGTGGCAGAGTTAACTTTAAGGCCTTGTGGAAAGAAGTAAGGAGGTATCACATGTCCTTCATTGCTGACAACCCCTAAAACCATGACAGTTGCAGGTAATTTTATATGCATAACACTTGGAACTTCAAAAGGGTCTGCACATAACCATCTGTCATCTTTTTGATCTTGGTCGAAGTTTTTCTCATTTCAGAAAAACCAAATCAAATCTTCTGCTGCTGCATTTTTTAATTTGTTTCAGAGCCTTTTAGATCTGTAGTGATTTTCTTTTGCTTTTTCAGACAAATTGACCTTTCCTCATCATTTAAGACTTGTATCTGATGTCTTCGTGGACAACATTTCTGACTGGAATCAAACTCAAAATCTTGGGGTTAGTAGCCCACAGGCATATGGTGTAGTGGTTAAGAGTGTAGGCTACTAACCCCAAGATTCCGAGTTCAATTCCAGGCAGCGACCTGAATAATAATAATAATAACATCGAAAAATACCTTAGGAATGAGAACCCAGGTTCGAAAATTTCCCCCAAGACACCTGATGAAGGCTGGAGGGTATATCAGCCGAAATGTGTTAACAAACAAGATGAAGACAAGTATCCGTCAAATGTAAATAATGTACATAATTCCTCATTTCTTAAATATAGAACTGTATTCAAGAAACTTGTTCCCACCTTGTTCCTCAAAACAAAGCCAAAGCCTCCATGCACACTAAAGAATCCATCATGTGGCAACTCAATGTATCTGTCAAAGTCTCAAGCTTTGACAATAAGGTCATTGCCATTCATCATGAAGGTACATGACAATCTCATAGAATCTGTTGTTCTGTTCATCTGCCAACACAGTGTGGAGCATAAGCAGATATTAATATTGTTGTCATAGTGTCCAAACTAGTTGACTTTAATTATCCCACCACATACACAGAAAAATGTTTATTAAAATTATGGGTTTCCTTGTCTTTAAAATTCATTTGAAAGCAAGAGAAGTTTTAGGTACATGTGCTTGAAAGTTATGGCTTGGATGGGATAGGCTGGTGGTTAATTGCAGACATTATCTGTGCATTGAGAAGTCAGTAAAATTTGAATTAATTAAGAGTGTAAACAATGTACTGGGGGAGCAAATGAAGTAGTAGTTATAGGAATGCAACTAAATTGGTTGGCCTCTAGGTGAAGAGGAAGAAAATATTGTTATTAGTGACTGTGGTATGACATATATCTGTTTTTTAATAAATATGAGAAGAATGAAGGGATGTATATAATATACTGATAGGTGCAACAATATCAACACACTAAAAAAGACTATTTGTTACTAAATTATGAAATCCAAATATCTGAAACAGAATGAAAACTAATTTGTGTTTGACCTTTTATAGGTTTTAGGGGGAAAAGTACAGTAACTGGGAAAAATTTGAATATATGAGGGGACAGAAATTGTAAGATGAAAACTAATATAATAAATCAAAACTTGTGCCTAATAAAAAGAACATAATAAATTAAGACTGATTATAAAGAGCCAGTTCACGTATCCATTAGGTGTTAGGGCAGTTGTTAAGTTTAAAATATTCTACACCTTAGAAATCCTGTGCATGGAAAAAGTCTTCAGATTATTTGTTTAAAATTTCTCGGCTTTGCATATTGCATAGTTTCTTATCTGAGTATGACTGTTTTTTTCATGTGGTTTCAGGTTCAGTCCCACAACATAGCACTTGGGCAAGTGTTACCTACTAAAGCCTGGGCAGACCAAAAACTTGAATGGATTTGATAGATGGTAACTGAAAGAAGCCTGCTGTGTGTGTGTGTTTGTATATACATATATGTGTATGTTTATGTGTATCCTTGTCTTGACATTATATGATGGTTGTAAAGAAGCATCACCATCATACAAGCAATGTTGTTCATTTCCAGACCTCTGTGAAGAACGTATGGCCAAGGAGAAATACTACCTAACTTGGAAACAGGTGAGGGTCAGTGACAGATAGGACATCCTGATGTAGAAAATCTCCCTCAGTGAAGTCTGTCTAACCCATACAAGCATGGAAAGGTAGATGTTAAAACAATATTTATACACTTTATATATATATCTAATTACATACTATAATATTATTACATACACACATACAATATACTGTTTATAGATATAGCAACAGATTTTTAGCCAACACACTGATATGATGAATGTAAACATTAAGTCCACAATATGTATCATTATCATCATTATTTAACATCCGTTATCCATGCTGGCATGGGTTGGATAGTTTGACCGAAGCTGGCAAGTTCTGCTGGACTCCAGTCTGATTTGGCATGGTCTCTATGGCTGGATGCTCTTCCTAACGCTAACCACTTTACAGAGTGTGCTGGGTGCTTTTATGTGACACTGGCACAGGACTCTTGCAGATCAATCCTCACCACCAGGGGGACCAGTCTTAACACTTCGGCTACAGAGTACAACAAAGTGCCAGGCATCTCGGTCCTTTGTCATCTCACTTGAAAGGTTCAGCACTTCATGTCATGTCTTCCTGGGTCTCCTACTTCCATGTATTCCATCTACTTTGAGAAACTGGCACTTCTTTATGGAGCTGTCGGCATCCATCCACATCAAATGACCAAACCAGAGCAGTCTCCGCTCTTGCACACAGCAACTAATTCCTCTTGTGTCTAACTTCTCTCTCAAAGCACAAGCACTGTCAAACATGTACACTTACATTACACATCCAGCGGAGCATACTAGCCTCATTAAAAAGAAGGAAGAGCCTTATGTACTGCGCATTTCAACTCTGAAGTTCTGTCAGCAACTGTACACATTCCTTAACTATGCACAAGCACACTGCATATAAACCCATCAATATACATGGTTAAAACAAACTGGATATACCAAAGATATTCAAGACTGACCACACCTCCACCCATGTTTACCACTCATTGCATTTCCCTCTATCCCCTACCCATACCATTTATATTCACCTTCCTGCAACTTGAGAGTAAGTCCTAATACACCTTCACCATCTCTTTTCCAACTGGAGTAACCATGTATCTCCCCAACAGCAAGACACCTAGTCTTGTCCCTCTATTATACCTTAACCTCATTATCCGGTATAAAGCCACCTCCTTTAATACCATTTCCCACTCAGTTAAGCAATCTTGTCTTACAAGTTACTTGGTTACTCATTTGTGCCAGGGCCACATAAAAAACATCTCGTCCTCTCTGTGAAGTGGTTGGTGTTAGGAAGGACATCGAACCAAAGAAGCTATGTCAAAGTAGGAACTGGAGCTTGGTGCAATCCCCTGGTTCACCAGCTGTCAAATGATCCAACCCATACCAGAATGGAAAACAAACATTCGTTGATTACAGGGTCTGATCAATAAGTATCTAGACTGTTGCCATAATAACAAAGCTAAAGCATGCAGAGTGAAGCTGCTAGGCACAGATTGACCTTGAACTTAGCTGTGCATGCGCACTAAGTGTTAATGTTCTAGCTCACTTATGCTGTTTACAGCAGTGCTCGGAAGGAACGTGTGTAGCACGTGATCAATGCATTGACCATGACAGAGAAAGTTGTCATGGTGATACCTGCTCAGAGGCCTATGCAAAGTTGCAGAAAGTGTACGGAGAGGAGTGTATGAGCTGCACAAACGTGTACAAGTGGTTCAGATGTTTCCAAGATGACCGAAAAAATGTCAATAGTGACAAACGTTCTGGGAGATCGGCAACCAGGAGAACTAAGAAAAGCATCACAGATGTGCATGCAGCTGTGAGGGGAAATCGTCAAGTCGCCATCCATGACTTATCAGAGGATATACAGATTAGTTACGGTTCAGTTCAATCCATTATCATTGAAGATTTGGGTATGAGACAAGTGTCTGCCAAGTTTGTGCCAAAACTGCTTTCAGCTGACCAAAAGACACTTGGGTTTCAATTGCACAAGATCTTGATTGTGTTGAGATCACGCTGCATGCTTTAACTTCGTTACTATGGCAACAGTCTTATTGATCAGACCACTAATATAAATTGGCACAGTCAAGGTTGTGTAGTTAAGAAGATTTCTTCCCAATCACATGGTTCTGTTTCAGTCCACTGCATGGTACACTAGGCAAGTGTTTTCTTCTAAAGGCTTGTGAGTGGATTTTGTAGAAGAAAACCTATTATGCGTGTATCATTTAACATCCAGTTCAAAGGGAGCTGACAAGCTACAGAACAATACCAGGCTTTGCTGTCTACTTTAGTATGGTTTCTACAGTTGGATGCCCTTCCTAATACCAATATATGCATGCCTATGTCTGCCCGAGTGTATTTGTATCTTTCGCTTGGCCAAAAGTTTCACTTGCTTGTTTGTAAATAGTAACTTCACTAAAGGTGTCATTTGCTTGCAGTCCACTATGAAAGTATGTTCTGGTTTCTTGACATGTGCATTCTTTGTAAGGAAAAGGGTTGTTCGTTTTTAGTTCTCCATGTAAACATGTCTGAGCTTTGGTGTTCGATAGAGAGACTGGGAGGTTTTTACCTGACAAGGAAACAGGGGCTTGGTGACAGAAAGGACATCTGGCCATATGAACCTCTTCTCTAACTAATGTAAGCATGGAAATGTGAACATTTAAATGATTGTACACACACACACAGGTGTGCATAGATACATATATCATCATTTAATATCCACATTTCCAGGTTTGCATGGGTCAGACAGAATTTGTTGAAGCAGGTTTTCTCGGCCAGATGCTTTTCCTGTCACCAATTCTGACTGGTTTCCTGGTAAAATAGTAGCTCCACATGAGCAGACATGTTTTGCATCAAAGACTGGAAACCAGCAACACTGCCTGTAAGACATGTCCTACCAAATGCTCAAAACTTTCCGACGATGAAGATCTTGATTTGGATGGGATCTTGCTTGTTTTCCTGATTGAATCCATTGACATAGGCATTTACCATTTTTATAGAGTATCCACTTTTCATCACCGGTCACTAGGCAGTTCAAAAATGGAGATTTTTTTTTTCTTATGTGAATAACAAGCAGTGTAGATATTGACACATTCTCTTTAATTGTTTTCACTCAGTTCATGTGGAACCCACTTGTCAGGCCTAGACATGATTCCAAGTTGTTGCAAATGGTGATGGACAGTTGATGACAATGAATTAACCTCTTCTGCTAACTCTTCAACAGTTGCAGATGGAATTCTTCCAGTAGCAGCTTTCATTACATCATTATCAAAAGAGATAGGGTGTCCAGAGCAGCAGACATCTTCCAAGCTAAAGTCCCCTTGTCGAAATTTATGTAACCATTGTTGGCACTTGCAAATATTCAAAACACCTTCACCATACACTTCTTGCACATTTTTTATAGCATTTGTTGCAATGTTGCCTTTTTTATATTTGCAAAACATGATGTGTTTAATGTGCTCTTCTGTGACCTCTATTTTCATGAAGGGCTATTAAAGCAACAAATTATTTGTGTGTCTGCAAGCCAGAATCTATCTAAATAAAGCTTTCCTTGCTCTGTGGTATTTAAGTACCTGTGAAAAAGTCTTGTTTAAATGTGTTAGAGCATGTTTCAACAAGAATGGTCAGGAAAACGACATTACTTATGGGATGACCTGATACAACCATCACATGACATCAAGACAAGGGAACACAACAGGTTTCTTCTAACTTCCATCTAACAAATTCACTCACAAGGTTTTGGTTGACACCCCAATGCTATAGTTTAAGACACTTGCCCAATGTGCTGTGCAATGGGACTGAACCTAAGATCACATGGTTGGGAAGCAAGCTTCTTAACCACACAGCTACACCTACATTTGTCCAAAGTTCCACACAGCTAAGTCAGAAAACCTATGTGTGTGTGTGTGTAAATTGATATTAACAACTGAGAAGATCTGTGGAAGAATTTGATTGCTACCAGTATCAAAGAATTCAAGAACAAGAGGGTTGCATACACGGAGTTGCTGGTAAATATATGGAGGATGTGAACCCTCTTCCTGGGAGGGACACAAAAGAGTCTCTTGTGTGACCAGTGTGATCATGTCTGTTCAAAGGCAGGCCAACTCAGCCACAAGCGTGGTCATGGATGTGTCCCCATCTACCAATGTAATATCCAGCACGATCTCTCATGTACATAGTGTAGCAGAGTGTGAGGGGTGGTCAGTTGGTCAGTAGACTCACTTGGCATTGTAGGTCCCAGCATCCAAATGGTCAGGCTGCTGCTGGTTGACTTGTGGTTGCTGTGGAATGATTTGTAAGTTCCTTGCAGGTCTTAGGAGCCATAAGAGATGCCAACAAGGAGACTAAACTTAAGATGTTTCATAGAGTGAAATGGGTCTAAGAAGTGGTTTTATTTGTTCAAATGTTGACATCCACTATATACACATATTAAACAATTATATATACAAGCTCAGGTGTAGCTGTGTGGCACCTTGGGCATGTCTTGTACTATAGCCCCAGGCTAACCAATACCCAAAGCTATAGTTATATATCATCATTGTATTAATGTTCACTCTTCCATGCCTGTATGGGTCAGATGGAATTTGTTGACACAAATTTTCTAAACACAGATGCTGTTCCTGTCACCTGATACCAAGCAAGATTTTTCCATGGTTAGATGTTTCATGGAAAACTGAAAATGAGAGAATCTGCTTGTATGATGGTAACACAGCAGACTTCTTTCAGTTTCCATCAATCAAATCCAACAAGGCTTTGATCTGCCCAAGCTACAATAAAAAAAAACACTTGCCTAAGATAAAAAGCAGCCAGTCTGAACCTGAAGCAATTTTATAGGGAAGCAAACATTTCAACCTCACAGCCATTCCTGTGTGCGCGCACACGCACACATAACAGGGTCCCTATTTGAGGCACTTTTACTAAAGTGTACATTATAAGTATATGGAAGTTTGAAATGGCCAGCACACAGCCCTAACTAGTTTTGTAATGTGCATTTTAGCACAAAAGTATGTGTGTGCACGTGTGTGTGTGTGTGTGTGTGTGTGTGTGTGTGTGTGTATGTATGTATATATATATAGTGTGTGTGTGTGTGTATATATATATATATATATATATATATAAAATCATAACTGTTTTAATGGCTATTTTTCCATGCTTGCATGGGTCTAATAAAATTTTTGAGTCAGATTTTCTATGGCCAGATAATCATCTATTTCCAAAAAGAGATAATATTTCCCCATGGCCAAACATTTTCCTGGAAGGCTAGAAACTAATTACACTGGTTGGTGGTGACATTCATATACAACTGATGTATAATATCAAGACAAAGAGACACAAACACACGTGCATATGAGAGACTTCTTTCAGTTTCTGCTTATTGAACCAATTCACAAGACCTTGGTCAACCTGGGGCTGTAGTAGAAGGCATTCTACCAAGGTGCCAATACAGATGTTATCTTAGTAGTAAGGCAACTGCAGGAGAAGCACTTACCAAAAAAAGAACTTCTGTACTTGGCATTTGTTGACATAGAAAAGCCTTTGGCTGAGTCCTTCATTCACTCATCTGGTAGTTGATGTGGAAGCTAGGAGTAAATGAGTGATTGATGAGAGCTGTGCAAGCCAGTCAGTAAGGTGTGAGTTAGCAATGAATTTAGTGTGCAGGAAGTTCACCAAGGATCAGTTCTCAGTCCCTCTTGTTATCATGATCCTCCAGGCCATAACTGAAGAATTTAAGACTGTTTGCCCTTGGGAGCTCCTCTATGCTGATGACCTTGTTCTTATAGCTGAATCTCTTACTAGAGTTAGAGAAGAAATTTCAGGTATGGAATTCAGACAAATTATTAATCCCTTCAGAGAAATGGCTCTGCTCAATATGTAGAAAAGGTGTAAGTATAAATTTTATTTAATGTACCCAGTGCAAGATATGGATACATAACAGCAGCAATGGTATCACAGGAAGGTTAACAGAGAAAGTAGTTTTTGTGTGTGTACAATGAACAGAAAGGATGTACAGAAATATCCTTGGAGGTAGTAGATAGTTTTTGTTACCTCAGTGATTGAATTAGCAGCAGTGGAGATTACTCTGAAAGTAAAGTTGCTGGAATAAGAACCAGCTGGAAAAAATTCAGAGAGCTATTACCTTTGTTGGTCACAAAGGACCTGTTAGAGTGAAAGGCAGACAATATGATGCCTGTGTACAGACAGATATGCTACTGGGCAGTGAAACATGGGCTGTGGTTGCAGAGGACATGCAAAAGCTTGAAAGAAATGAAGCCAACATGCTCTGCTGGATGTGCAATGTTAGTGTGCATGTATGACAAATTGTAGTTGTTTTGAGAGAGAAATTGTAAGAGACATCAGTTATAGTGCACAAGAGAAAAGATTGCACTGATATGGTCATGTGATGTATATAGAAGAGGACAGCTGCATAAAGAAGTGCTGATCTCTAAATGAGAAGGGAACCTGTGGAAGAAGAAGATCAAAGAAAGTGTGGAATGAAGTGGCGAGAAATGATCTTCAGATGTTGATCTACACAGAGATAACGACAGACTGAGACAACTGATATGCTGTGCTTCAGAAGACCCCCATCTAGCAAAGTAAAATCCATGTTCATAACCCATTCCCTCTCCTACAACCCACCCATGCTCACCACTAATGTTCTTCACCCCCACACCTCACCATTCTCCCTCACATGCCCACCTCCCTAGTTCACTCCACTATATATACCACCCTGTAACTTGGATGTATGGCCCCTGCCCCCTCCCTGTTACATCTTCATCCTTCTCTTCTCCATCTGAGGTAGGCATATCTCTCTTCTAATGCACAACATCATTCTATCTTTCAATACTACCCCACCACCCACCAACTGAACAGTCTAGTCCTGCAAGTTGCTTGGTGACCTCACCGCAATTGGTGCCACATAAAAAGCATCCAGTACACTCAGCAAAGTGGTTGGCATCCAGCCATAGAAACAATGCCAAAACAGGCTGTAGTATGTTGACTTGCATGTTCTTGTCAAAACGTCCAACTCCATGCCAGCATAGAAAATGGACATTAAATGATGACGACAAAGGAGATGATGAACTGTTTGACTCAGCTTCATGGGTTTATGACATGCCCACATCAAGATGCACAAAGAATACAAGTGACTCCAACCATATATATATATATTCTGTAGAGACCTGAATAAGTGGGAATCCGAAGGAGCAATATATGGTGAATTTGGAGGGTGGGGTAACACATCCCAGCCGAGCTGCAGCAATTTTTGTCTGGTTCCCAAAGAAACGTGCGGTCTTGCATTATCGTGTTGGAAAACAACACCCTTCCTGTTGGCCAATTCTGGACGTATCTCTGAAATTGCTGCTTTTAACTCATCCAGTTGTGTGCAGTATTTCTAAGAATTGTCTGGTTACTTGGGAGAAGCTACATAGTACAGAATTCCTTTCCAATCCCAAGACTTTTTTTAGAGTGAAGACCTGCTTTTGGGGTGGCTAAGGGTGGCTCATGTCGCTTACACCAGGATTGCTTTCTCTGAATGTTTCGGTAGATAATCCACTTCTCATCACCTGTCACAATTTGCTTTAAAAAAGGCGCGTTTTCATTCCGTTTATAAAGCAAATCACAGATGGAAATACAATCCAAAAGGTTCTTCTCACTCAACTCATATGGTACCCAAACATCATAGCGATTTGTGTACCCAAGCTTTACCAGGTGTTCATGAACAATGGATTTTGATAGGTTGAGGCTTTCTGCCAATTCTCGGGTTGTGCAATGTGGGTTATTCTCAATTAATGACTTGATTTGGTCATCATCTGTAGTAGATGGTCTGCCTGATCCAGATCCTTGTGAACCACTTCCATACAGTTCTTTCGGAAAAAGAAACATCACTGTAAACTGTGCATATTTCTTTGGTTGCTTTACAGAAAAAGAAAAGCATCAAGTGCTGAAAATGAACTTTCTTATCTTCCATTTTAAAGGGTTACAGAATTAACACAGGTTATAGGAACATAAACCTTCTTCCACGAACCTCCTCTAATAAGTGGCATTTGGTCAACGAGGGAGTTTGATGCTGCTGCCCTCATCTGTGTTCCTGCCGTGAGGTATGCTTGTCTGGAACCCATAACAGGAAGAGAGCCAGTTTTGTCTTAAAAACATTTTACATCCACACCTTGCAGGTCGCTCAGGCATTTTGGAAGGATATTAAAGAGCTGTGGGCCCTTGAAGCCCAAGCTGTTGCAGTATCTGGTCCTGTATTTTGATGCTGGGATCTTTGGTGCTATGGAGTGGCGTCCCATTCTGCAGTATGAATAACTTTCAATGCCAAAGTTTGGTACAAGGCCTTCTAGGATTTTCCAGTGTATATCACTGCATATCTCTCCTGCCTTCGTTCCTGGGAGAAGAGTTTTAATTCTTTAAGTCTTTCCCAGTAGCTGACATGTAGCATCGAGATGATTTCCGTAGTGTAGCTTCAAATTCCACTGTGTATATATATGCATATATATCTATATAGATATATATATGTATATATCTATATA
>NC_068984.1:122209287-122211577 GCF_001194135.2 Octopus bimaculoides | reverse complement strand
TATATATGTATATATCTACCTATATATATGTATATATCTACCTATATATATGTATATATCTACCTATATATATGTATATATCTACCTATATATATGTATATATCTACCTATATATATGTATATATATGTATATATTTACCTATATATATATATATATATATATATATATATATATATATATATATATATATATATATATATATACATATATGTATCTCTATATACATACATATGTAGCTATACATATATACGCAAATATCTATACATAGCTATATATCTGTCTGCTTTCAGTGTCAATGCTTTTCTATGTGCCATTTCTACAATTCTGTAAATAATAATACTGGTACTTTTTATATAAGCTTAAAGCTTATGGCAATCACCATGTACAAACCAAGGATAACAGTCTAAATAAAGGGGCACGTAAGCCCTTGGCAGAAAATAGAATGCCCTCCCATCCATGCAGGAGTCGAACCCACATCCCTTTGTTAAGTAAAGGGATATGGGTTCAAGTCTCGCGCAGATGGAAGGGCCTTCTTTTTTTCTGTCGAGGGCTTATGTGCCCCTTTATTTGGACTATTCTCCTTGGTCGTTGCATGGTGATTGCCATAAGCTTTAAGCTTATATAAAAAATACCATATATATATAGTAGAAGAATGGATTATTACATCTATAATCCATTCTTCTACTATTACCGTTTCCGATGAAGGGATATATTAGATTTTCCCTGAAACAGCTGTAAGACTTTATACATAAAATAAAATTCTAACTTTGCCATTGGTCTCTTTATCCTTTTCTTTCTTTATACATACACACGCTAATACACAACCTATGTTATATTCCCCACTCATGTTGCTACAACGTCAGGGGCAAAACTAGTCGGTATACAGCACTTACTCGGTATTACCTGTATCTTTAGGGTTTGGTTGACTCCAATACCCTTCATAGCCTTTATATATATATACATATATGTAGACACACACACAGTGTTCTTTTGTTTCAGTTACTGTGACCATGCTGGGGCATGGCCTTAAAAAATGTTTAAACCTGATGCTTATTCTATCAGTCTTTTTTACCAAACCACTAATTTACAGGGATGTAAACACACCAACACCAGCTGTCAAGCATTGGTGGGGGACAAACAGACACAAGGATAAAAACACACACATCAAATTCATCGGCGTCGTTTAATGTCTGCCTTCCATGCTAGCATGGGTGGGACGGTTTCACAAGAACCAGCCAGGCAGAAGCCTGCACGAGACTTGTGACTGTTTTGGCAGAATTTTTACAGTTGGATGCCCTTTCTAACACCAACCACTCAGCAGAATATATATATATATATATATATATATACACACACACACACACACACACACACACAATGGGCTTCTTTCAGTTTCCGTCTGCCAAATCCACTCACAAGGTTTTGGTCAGCCCATGGTTTAGGAGATACCTGCCCTAGGTGCCTTGCGGTATACACATACCCATTTACCTGCATTTTCTATTCACTTTCCTTTTTGACATACGACATGTATACTACAAATACACACACACAGAGTTGGCCAAAAGTCACCCGACAGTAAATTAAAATTCCTTAAATACTATCTGTAATTCTGTATTGACTAGAATGGAAAAATGTGTCGCTTAAGGACTTCAGTTTGAGCAATTTCCATGTTTAGATGCTTTTATTTAATTCATTCATTTGTTAAACATAAATAAATTTTGGAATTAAATGGTTTTGATTTACTGTCAGGTGACTTTTGGCCAACCCTGTATAAATATATATAATATACTTACACAAGTATGTGTGTGTGTGTCTGCATATATATGACTGTGTATGTAGATGCAGGCACAGTTTTGTGATTATGAAGCTTGCTTCCGAACCATGAGGTCTTGGGTTCAGTCCCATTTTGCAGCATTTAAGCAAATGCCTTCTTTTATAGCCACAGGCCATTCAAAATCTAAAGAGTGGATTTGCTAGATCTAAGCCAAAGAAGCCTGTCATTTATATATGTATGGTTGTGTGTGCACCCTTGTCTTGTTATCACATGATGGTTGTAAAGGAGCATGTCATAGTGAAGTTGTTTTTTTTTTTTTTCAGTCTTCTGTAGAAAACATGTCTAGCTATGAGAACAAAAAAATGTTGCTTGCAAACAGTTGAGTGTTGGCAACAGGAAGGGCATCCAACCTTAGAAAGTCTGCTTCAACTAATTTCATCTGACCTATGTATGGGTTAAATGATGATACTTATATGTGTGTGTGTATGTGTGTGTGTGTGTGTGTGTGTGTGTGT
>NC_068984.1:122191885-122209012 GCF_001194135.2 Octopus bimaculoides | reverse complement strand
TATATATATATCCTGAGTGCTTCTGGCTGACGCGACACAACGGTGGCGAAACACCGGCTGTCCCAGAATCCCTTGTACTAACGAATCAAGTGTGTTAGGAACACGTATCCGTTATAAAGAACACACTAATAATTAGCATATTCACGTTCGAAACTACCAGAAAGTATTAAGAATACGCAAGCCATCGTTTTGAATCTGGAGCATATGATGAGATATTAAATATATATACACACACACACACACACTCTTCGTAATAAGTACAGCGCCTTTATTCATATGCAGGCTACCAATGCTTTCATCTGGAAATTAGACCGTTTATGATCTGGAGTCCAATTCTGAGATGAAATTTGTAATTCAACCAGACGTGACAAATCTAAGATAAACCTTTGCCTTTCCAGTCTCATTCATGAAACCAGTGGTAGCTTGGATGTGAAAATTGTGCTAAATTGATTTCTGTCAATGGTTGTTAATAATATAGACTTATAGATTATATATACTATTTGCATATCAGTTATTTTACTATTAATATTTAGTTTGTAAATGTAACTGGCAATTGTACCATATTTTCTCGCATAAAAGCAAAAATAATACAATAAAACACGTCAAAAAGGGGAAGTAACATTATATACTCTTAACACAAGAATAGGATCTTCAATTTCATCTATTTTTTCATTAATTTCAAAGTTACTGCAACAAAGATGCAAAATGATATATTAATATATATTCACAAACATTCATGAATGTATACTTCTGTCATTAAATGTTGGGCAATGTCCCTTATTACTGAAAAATAAAAGTGTCTGATCAATTTCGTTCATTCGTTGATAAATCTAAGGATTTTGTTTTATAATAGTTTGATGTGATATCGAACCCACCAAGTCTCGAACTACATCACTACACATGCACACAAATGTTCTATTTAGAAAAGAAGAAGACATGCTTACCTGAAGCTCACACCAAGCTACAGAAACTCCAGTTTCTGTATCAAGTCCCTTGTAAACAGTTTTAAAAGATCCACGCCCTATTTCAACATCAAATTTAAGGAATCTCCCGCATATGGATGTCGAGACGGCTCGGTCTTCAATTTCTTTCTCTTTTTTGAGATTTTCAGATTCATCTTCTTTTCGAAGTTCAGCTGCAATTTTTTCACTATCCAGTTCTTTTCTCTCGTCATCGATACCCACGTCACTTATAGACTGTTCTTTACTCTTACCTTTCTCCGATGCGAATCCACTATCTAGAGACATTTCAGTTAAGTAGGGAGCGTATCTACTACTCTCAGAGTTTTGGACGACTGGCTTTTTATCCATATCTTCAAAGGTTAATGAACATTTTTTGGACTTCATAAGACCCGATGGCTTACGTACAGCCGATTGTTCACCACTAACCACATCAACTTTTTTCAGTTCAGCCTTTTCGCTTTTGTTTTCATCAGCACTACTTACACTCTTAGAATGTCTAAAATCTATTAAGCTACTAGTTCTAATTTTAGGTTTATCAACAGCCTTCTCTTTGCTGTTCAGAGGAGGTTCGGAGTCTAACGTACAGTCTGGCAGACTCCTAGATCTATCCCTGTTTCCACTTAGGTCTCTAACTTCACGTTCTAGAGGATGGGATAAACGTTTCCAAAATAGAGTCTTTTTTGATACAGGTCTACTTTCACTCTTAGCACTATCTTGTTTCTTATCCCTGAAGCCAACTTTGAAACGTGTCGACGTGCTACTGCCTGTGTTGTTATGAATGTTTTGATCGGCTGGGTGTCTACTAACTCTTTCGGATAACTTCCGGTGGGAAAATTTAGTGCCCATCTCAGTTGTCTTTCGACTAAATCTAGAGGGTGTCCTTGGATGTGTTGATTGCTTTACAGTCCTATCAGTAGGGCTGATTGACTCTCGAATTTCGCCGTTGACAGCGGCTTTACTTTTATGCATGTTTACAACTAAACAGGGAAGACTAATTATATGTATAAATATAAAACTATATTGCTAATGTAGATATAGCCGTATAATTAGAGAAAGAACAGAGAGAGAGAGAGAGAGAGAGAGAGAAGGAATAGAGAGAGAATAAAAAGAAAGCCCTTAAGAATTAGCTTTAACCTTAATGAATCTCAAAGAAAACATGTATTTCCATTAGTAAAGGCCAATTGCTAACAGTATTGAGAACAGAGGCACAGTAGTAATCAAACATCTTTCTTCAGTACACATGTTTATCACCAGTGTGCAAAAGATGTAGATTACGAATGGTTTTTTTTGTATTTTTTTTCTTTTTTCAGACTAGAAAAATCAGTAAAAATCCACACTTCTCACTTCCACAACAACAATCACACACACATACACACACACAAAAAAAAACTAAGAACAATAAAGCTAAGGTTAGCCACAGTTCGTGCGAGAAGAGTCCTTCAAAAAAATTGCAATGCTCCCAGCTTTTCCCTTTTTTCCAATGGAATTATTGCTGTGATTGTAATAATGACAGCAGCAGCAAACATTGTAGGAATATTCAAAATAAAGCCACATCCTTCTCGCTCAGAAATGGATCCGACAAAAATCCGTTATGCATAGCACTTTTTTCACTGAGTGGAAATGATTTTTTTTCTCTCAGCTTTTTTCTTTAAATTAAAAGAAGTTATAAAAATGGAATTGTTTTCCAGATACTTCCCAATCAGTATGAGTTTCTTTCGCTGTATTTTTTTTTTGTCTTAAATGGTAAAGAACACAAGTAATTACAAACAAAAACAAAAGATATTTTACAGATCCGTCCAAATAGTAATATGACGTCCAGCAGGAGTTGTTGTAGCAGTCGTCTCCAAAACGCCAGAATAATATTTCTGCACTACCACAAAGCAAACAGATAAATGCATAGTGCTTCCGTCAAAGAATGTATTCACGATTTATATAAAATCGAAATGCACATAAATGAACAACCATAATGAAGAGAGAAACAAACAACTTTGATAGTGAAATATCTTCCTCTACACAGCAGTATGGCGGCCAGACATTGGAATTAGTCCGTCAGCTCAACTCGTACAAGACGACGCTCGCTAGAAACAGTGACGGGGAATGGGGGGAAGTTAGTAAGCTTTTACATCTATTTTTAGAATCAGTCGTTATACACATACATAATTCATTAACAATTCCGAAAATTCAGATGGTATAAATTTTTCTCGGGAAAATTTTTCAATTCCACGTTGTATTTAGTGTAAATTTTTGATTTTTAAAAGACCTATATTTCTACACCAAGTCATCTGACTTACTAGACTTACTAGTGAGGTGCACTCCGCCGGATATGAACGCAATGATACAGAAGCGGCTGCTTCCGCCTTTTCGCCAACGAGATTTCTCCATACATATCCTGGCGTTATTTCTTGTTATCCACAAAAAGCCTTTACATGCTGACATGTAACTGAATAATTTATACACTTTGTTCACCACCTATTCTCTTTCATCAATAGTACAACACAACTTCGGATTAATTACCCTCTCCCTGCCTTCAAATATATATGCCCCCTTATATACGTGTGATAAAGGATACACATATATAATGAGACACGTATATACATACCAAGATATAGGTACATTTGATGTATATATAATAGACGACTCTCTCTCTCTCATATATATATATATATATATATACACACACACACACACATATATATATATATATATATATATATGTGTGTGTGTGCGTATATTTTTCCAGCATTATATATATAATGCTGGAAAGATTTTCATTAAACGGCGACATTAAAATATATTAATTTGCTTTGCCATTTTCTAGAGGCATAGTCAACAAAATGGACCGTAATATATTACAGGTACTAATTTTTTTAACCTCCCGGTCATGTCATCTCCCAGACGTGATGCTTTGGAATTCCTTCACATCGATCATCTTACTGACGATAAGGACTTGGGAGTGTTTCCCGACCTGCTTCATCCACTTAGATTCTTTCCTTACCGTTTCCCTTCATTTATTTTTTCTCAACATATCTAATAATGTATCTGCGCATCAATTCGAACTAGAAATAGCAGCAAGTCACCAAGCTACACGCTACACTGTTAAAAAAAAAAAAAGAGATTAATAGTAACATATTGTATACTGTAGTTCTAGTTTCATAATTGGATGTAGGGGGGAATTAGATGGAATTGTCACGGCCGGAACGCCTCTGGTTGTAATTTTGCTTTATCAGTAGTAAATGCACAGTAGCGACAACAGAGTACATATTTTTTAATGTCATGCAACAGTCAGAGACACGTTTTATTCACGAATCAGTTGTTTAGAAAAGCATCAACATGTTCACACTACGCAAAACCATAATCATCCTGTGAGAGGTTTGAACTGACAACCGACTGCACTGAAACAGACAGACGTTTTTGCAGCTTCGTCATAACAGGTTTTGCATCGACTTTTTCACAATACTTATCAACAGTGCGAGGACTTCATTATTTCCCATCAATATGATTTATGTGATTTTTATGAATAGTAAGCAGTACTATGATCATTCTGTCTCACACACTGTCCGTGTGTATGTGTGTGTGTATATATATATATATATATATATATATATAGTAAAGACTATTTGCCAACATAATGTGGTAGTACTGGATAGGACGAATGTTACTTTTGTTTAGCCCCAGGAAACGTCGTTTCCAGCTGGCTATACGACACAATATCTGTGTCCTTATATTTTCGAACATTGTGTCGCATAGCCAGCTGGAAACGACGTTTCCTGGGGCCTAATAATAGTAACATTCGTCCCATCCAGGACTACCACATTATGCCGGCAAATAGTTTTTAATTTAAAGTACTGTTACTGAATATCTCTCAGAAAGATTTATAAATAACAGTATTTCTCTCTCTCCTCTCTCTATCATTATCGACATGGCTGTGTAGTAAGAAACTTGCTTCCCAACCACAAGATTCCGGGTTCAGTCTCACTGCGTGGCACCTTAGGCAAGTGTCTCCTATAAGTTCGGGCTGACCAAAGCCTTGTGAGTGGATTTGGTATACGGAAACTAAACGAAGCCTGTTATATGTATATATGTATCTATGTGTGTGTGTCTGAGGGCTCCGCCTCACTGCTTGACAACCGATGTTCGTGTATTTACGTCCCTGTAACTTAATGTTTCGGCAAAAGTTACCTACAGAATAAGTACTTGGGTCTAAAAAAATAAGTCAGGTTGATTTGTTCAACTAAAACCCTTCAAGGTGGTGCTCCAGTATGGCTGCAGCCAAATGACTGAAACAAGATATATATATATATATATGAATATAAATATATATGTGTATATGTATATATATGTGTGTGTATATAGATACATAAATATATATATATATATATATATATTGGCTCATCCCGTAAATAATGCTGTTTTTTCAATTGCACTAACTCAATGTCGGAAGAAGAAACTTGTTAAAAAAACAGGTAGTAATTTTACCTTGTACTTACTCCTAGTGCAAGTTTTGAAGAGTGCACTTCGATTTTAAGTTATTTTTTCAAAGTCATAATGGAAGTGACAAAGGAGCATATTTGGCATATTTTGCTTTATGAGTTCAATAAAGGCAATAATGCAACAGAAAGTGCAAGGAATATTAATTCAGTATATGAGAATTGGACAATAAGCATACGCTTCTGGTAGTTCCAGAAATTCTGAGCTGGAAACTACAGCCTAGAAGACGAGTGTCATCCTGAAAGATCTGTAGAGCTTGATGAGGACATCCTGCACACCGTGGTGGAACAAAATCTCATCATGACTGTTGAGAAATTTTCTTTTTTCTAATTTGGTACTAATTTTATTTGTATTTCATGAGATGCAATGCTATGGTACTCCAACAACATCATCAGTGACTTAAATGTAAATGCATTCTCATAAACATGCTCACATTCATATTCACATGTTCTGCTGATGACACGATGATATCAAAAGCAATCATGAAACATAGTGGTCTTTGCAAATCTACAAGAAGGTCTAAATGCAACATACAAATGAGTAGCATGAAGATAACAAACAATCGAATGCTGGAAATTTTCTGCTGCCCTGCAAATACAACTACAGTTCCAGAATCATCATCAGTGCATGACTTCATGGTCAATATAATTCATGATTAAGGTGGCAAGCTGGCAGAATCATTAGCATGAAAGGCAAAATGTTTAACAGCATTTCATCCATCTTTATGTTCTGAGTTCAAATTCTGCTGACGTTGACTTTGCCTTTCATCTCTTTGGGGGCAATAAAATAAGTAGCAGCTGGACTCAGTGGGGTCAATGTAATTGACTTACCCTTCCCCGAAATTGTTGGCCTTGTGTCAAAATTTGAAACCAAAATAAGTAACAACACATTGCCTCATCCATATATTATAAAAACAGCTGCAAGGTACAGATGTATGACTAGCATGGTGGATTCTTGACTAATACAAAATGAGACAATAAGAAACAATGTTGGTCCTGTGTAAGCCATTTGATCTCAGCTGACTAGACTATTGTTCCCAACTACTGTTGCCACATAGTGTTAAACTAACTATAGAACTGCAAACAATCCAATTTTGCTTTACTAAAATTGATTCAATGTAAGAAATCAGGTAGTGAGCAATGCTGAAAATGCTTAGACTCTACTCCCTGGAGAAAAGACAAGTAACAAATGCAATGATATATGATATATGACATACATACACACACACACAGACATGTATATCATCATTGTTTAATGTCTGTCTTCCATGTTGGCATGGGTTAGATAGTTTAACTGGAGCGGGCAAGCCAGAGGACTGCACTAGGCTCCTCTGTCTGCTTTGGCATGGTTTTTACAGCTGGATGCCCTTCTTAATGCCAACCACTTCACAGAGTGAGCTAGTTGCCTTTTTATGTGGCATGAGCACTGGCAAGGTCTACATTGGGAAGGTTTTTATGGCTGGATGCTCTTCCTAATGCCAACCTCTTTACAGAGAGGGCTGGGTGCTTTTTACATGGCACAAGCACTGGTGAGGTCTGCTTTGCTATGGTTTTTACATTTTTACAACTGCTACTGTAAAACCATACCATATACATGTATGTGTGTGTGTGTGTATACATATATAAACTCATACAAACACATACATGAATGTTGAATTGTGTCAAGCAAACCAGAAGGGAGTGCTGAATACTTGTACATGTTGTAGAGTATATGCTTTATTGAAACTGAATTTTTGCCTCACAACTCAAGTTTCACACCCTTGCAATCTTCAGTGACATGAAACTCAAAATCACAAGATCAAAAATCATGGAGTCGATGTAAATGAACTCAAGAATCAAATAAGCAACTTCTTATCTGAAATCACAGAAAAACCTTCATTATGGTCTGTCGGGGGATTTGCTGTCTTTATTTGCCATGCATCAAAAACGGAGAATGAATTTGTTTGCATTCTTACACTCATCTCACAGCTCACTAACATTTAAATACATGCACACACACATATGCATGTATATATATATGGAAACAGTTATATTTTATGTATGCTTCACTAAAGATACGACTATGTTTGAGTAAGGTCTTTATCATTTTAGATTTTCCTTGAGTTTTTTTAAATTAGTTTGGAGTATTAAAATTTCCAAACCAACATTCAATGATTCCAGACCTTCATAGTCACATTTCCATCGTCATCTTTTTCTTTGTCTAATCATTATCATTTAAGTGTACCGCAAGTGTAAAAAGGTTGCAGAGCACTGCTAAGGGTTAAAGTATGAAAAGTGAAATTGACCTCAGCAGGATTTGAACTCAGAATATAAAGAGTTGGACCAGCTACAAGAAAGTATTTTTCCCAATGCTCTAATGGTTCTACCAGCTTGACACTTTGTATTTCAAAATAATAATAGAAATCACAATCATGTGAGTGAAACCTCTGAGTTGGCTATGATGATGACCTTGCTGGTCTACTCATGAAATATTATGAAAGTCTTTAGGAATTTTTAAAATTCGTGTTGATTGACAGAGATGGTGAAATATCAAAAAAAAAAAAAAAAAAATATTTAGTACAAATATTTAATGAACAACAAAAATCAGTAGTAGTGGCTCAGCTTCAAGTCAACCCTGATTCAGCAGACTCATTATCAAAAGCACTCCAGCTGAGACCATCCTGTCTTTGAAGGGGTATCTAGAACATTTTTTTTTTATTGAGAAGGTGGGAATGATTTAGGAAGACCTGACTGCTACTTCTAGCAGATGGAGCAACCATATGTAGGCTTCCTTGTTGGTTCATTGAAAATATATGTGCATAAGTACAGGTACAAACACCTCTTTGCTTGTTCATCTATATGGATGATGACCATCACATCATTATTGGATTCAAAAGACACCATGTGTTTGATAGTGATTGACAAACCCCATTATAAGCATGAAACATTCTGTTGGACATTAAATAAGTGTTGTTGGAATCCTGTGCTAATTCCCCAATGGATTTGGATATTTATAGCTTCCTGGTTTGCTTGGATGCTATGTGACCTTCCCATATGAGGCTGTACTATGTACATCTCTCAGGAGTCAATTTCTTTTATGACTTTGGATTGTTAATGAAAGATTTTAGGAAGGCTTTGGGAGAATCACTGAAGTGCTTGCTCTAACTACTAACTGAACATTTTCCTCCAATGAATTTAGCTGTAGAAAAGACATTTCAGAAAGTACTTGTGCCCATTCTCTTAATTTTATTGAACCAGTTGGATTCTGTAGAAGCTGGTCAAGCCTGTGCACATAGGGATCTCACTACTGAATACACTATCCTGCCACTGAATAAGCATCATTTTCTGCAAGTTGCTCAGGCAGAAGAAATTTGTTTAGCTTTTTGGTGTGCATACTGTTAACAGACTACATCTCATTGGCATGCAGCAAAGTTAGCAGAACCACAACTCAGTAGAACCTTAACTTGATTTGGAGGCATAGTTCCTTCTCCTTGTGTAGTCTACTGCAGAGAATACTAGTTTTGGAAATTCTATAATTGATTACTTGTTGATTTGGGTGAGATTTGAAAAGGGTGCTGCCAAGGTATGTGAACTTCACTGCAAATTTAGGCCCCACATATTTCTTGTGTGGAGTGGTTGTCTTTGTGTTGATGAGACTGAAATCATCATAGGCAGAAGATGACTTGTTCATGTTTTGCTGCATTTCTGATTGTGAAGATATTCATCTGTAAACAGGACTTCATACATTATATGCTCTTTCCCTTTGGTTTCACCAGGGAGTTTCATTCAGTTGAAGAACTGCCATCTGAGTGATAGTGTAAGGCAAAGCCATCTTCATAGTTCTAGAAGACATTAATCAGCATGACAGAAAATATTATGCTAAAAAAACAGGCACTAGTACACAACTTTGTTTAATGTGGTTTGTAAATTCGAGTATCGCCATAAACTGTGTGAAGATTGTAATGCTGTTCTTAACACTTCTGAAGATGGTATATTGCAAACACCAGATTAATTTTTTAGAAATAATACATTTCTAAATCTCTCTGAGAGATTTAGAAATGTATTATTTCTAAATTTGAAATCAGTGAATGTGTTTCACTAGAATTATTATATGTTTACAAGAGCTTGATGGGCATCTTCGACTAGCAGGTCATTCTACTCCAGACTGATGACGTGCAAAGACTCAGAAACATGTCTCTGGATGCAGGATTAGCTGGGTGGAGGTGCTTGTCTCCCCCTTGTAAACAGGTGCAGCTTCCTAGGTCTAACCAACAGTAGCATTATTCCCTTCAAGGGACTGTCACATTAAGTTGACAGCATACAACTACTTCACCAGATTAATAGTACTATGACTCTTTCTAAAACTGCATTGGCTCTCAGACAGAAGACCATGTTGAAGATAGATAAACAACCAGCTCACAACTATTAAACAAATATCTTCCCAATTATTGAGAAAATAGAGATATGTTTCATGGATTGATGATTTCCTTTCTTCTTGTAGAGTTGAACTTTTGAAGCATCTTTGAATTCTGTAGAATATCTTCCTCTTGAGTGGAAGAGCTCAATGGACAAGATACCCGTTTTTTTTTTTTTTGCCCTAATTAGGAAGTTCATGGTGATCCCTACTTGGAGAAAGTGAGTTTTTGGAGCATCATTAACTGAGGAGATGCAGTTCACAATGTTTAGGTAATACTTAGCCCATCTTTCAAGGAACATCACTTTGTCTTTTTCGGTGCCAATTTGTCAGAACTCAGCAGAAGAGATGAGCCTAAAACTTGTGGGCTATAAAAAGCTTTCAAAGCACCAGATTGTTGTTGTCTGTATAGAGCTAAATCTCATCTGCCTTTTTTTCTGTGCTGTGAGTCTTGTTTATGCCAAAGCTTAGCCTAGGTAGTCTTGTAAATCTTAATTTGGAATAAACTGTCATTCTGGTAAGCTGTGAGAAAATAATGCCCTGATACAGGAGGGCATCCTCTTTAAACCAACCCTGGTGCTTGTGCACAAAATATTTTATTAAATATTTCATCATGTCACTGACAAATGCTAGATACGTAAATTAGTTTAGCCATTTCAGTCTTAGTATTTGATTTTAATAGCAACTGATATTAAGCTTTCTTTTTGGTTCAGTTTGTATCCTTTGAAAAATGGCCAATCAGCCATGAAACATGTCATGAAGAGAATAAGATGTATTTACATTTGTTTATTTTCTATAGAGTAGGCATTAGAAACTGATGTATCTTAGATTTTCTAATAAATGCTATTTGTGCAGTATAGCACACATGCATGCATGAACATACACACATAATAAAGTGGGTATACTTGATAAGAAAGGAAAAAAAATTATGTATTAAAATCAATCATACAAAACATATAGGTATACTGAAGTAATCCTGTTTACCAACATTTGTGTGTGTGTGTGTATTGCTTAATTCTGACATAGGAAAATCTTTTTACTATAGTATATTTATCTTTAGCAAAATGGATTACATAATATTTGGGTTGAGGACAGAATCAGAACAAGACATATGGTTGATTAGTTTAAAAATGCATATACTTCAGTGAAAATCAATATTCTTAAACCAATATTAAACAGTAAGTATTCACTAAGGATTTGATTAAACAAATTTATTATAAATACACTTGAATCAATCTTCCCAAATCATCAGGAAATACTCAGTTAGCTTCTGACTTGCAGATATAATGTTCCGACGAGACAATATGGCCGCCAGTCGTAACTCAATGAACATATTTTTATTCGTTGCCTTTTGGGCGCCCATATGAGCTAATTCAAGCGAAGTTTGTTGTAAAGTTTCTAAATGATCTTGGAGATTTGAGATACTATTGTTATGAATTTTCCATTGTCAAATAAAATTTTTTAATGCATTTATTTTATACACAAAGGGAATACAATATATATAAATACAGTATAGTATCACTTTATTATCTTCATTTTTTTTTTTTACTTATTTCAGTCATTGGACTGCGGCCATGCTGGGGTCCCGCTTTGATGGGTTTTGTCGAACATATCAATTCCAGTATTTATTCGATTGGTTGCTTTTGCCGAAACGCTAAGTTACAAGGACGTAAACAACAGCGGTTATTAAGTGGTGGGTGAATGTTGAACAAATACAACACACACACACACATACACACGTATAAATACATGATAGGCTTCCTCACAGTTACCGTCTACCAAATTCACTCACAAGGCACTGAAGCTATAGTAGAAAACACTTGTTCAAGGTGCCGTGCAGTGGGACTGAACTCAAAACCACGTGGCTGCAAAGCAATAAAGAAATTTTAAAATTAGAAAAAGTATTTAAAATAATGCAAAATAAAATGTTAGATCTTACATCGCGAGTGCTGAATAGTGAATACATATTTATTATATAGTAAATGCAGTACGGTAATATTTTGTCATAGTCTTCATTTTAAGGGCATATTTTTTAGTAACTGTATAAAAGTGGGTGCATGTGTGAGAGATGTCACTTTGGCCGAGTGGTTACAAAGTATGCTTTAAAATCATGAGGTCCCAGTTACGATCTCATTGTGATATCTTAGGCAAGACCTTTTCTTTTTTTTGCCTCGTATCGACCCAAATTTTGTAAGTGATATCTGGTAGACAGAAAACTGTTGAAGTCCGTTTGAAGGTCCCACTGACGAATCTGTAATTCAAAGGTCCAGCTTCGTTAAAGGATATACGTCTGTAGAACAATGTCACTTTGACGGTAATTTAACGAGTAGGTAGTTCTGTTAAGGAGGGGACTGTGAATATTGAGAGATAGGTTTAAACAAGTTGCCATGTTTAATAAAACTTAAGAAGTTTTAACTTGTTTAACTTCATGACAAATAAAGAAGAATCATATGCATGCAAATTCTTAATTGTCTTCTCATTAATAAAGAGGGGCTGCGGCCCAAGATTTTATTAATATTGGATCTAGTTCAAAACGGGGGCACCAGTATTTTCTTAACGAAACACTTTGAAACTTGGGACACTGGTAGAATGTGTCATATAAAACATCTTTTTCTCTTAGTCTTCTTAACAAAAAAACGTACATCGCAAGTTATTTCATGTTAAAGTTGTCGTATTTCTGTAATTTCAACCAATGACTGACGTCCATTCAGTCATGAAATAAATTCGAATACAAAAATTTTTTTTCTGTTCTATAACACAAAATAGATAAGTATACGAAGTTTGAAAGTCTTTCGGTACCAAAAACACTACATAAAAAACATAAATGAAAACTGGTGCCCCCGTTTTGAACTAGATCCTTAATATTTTAGACATAACCTAATATTTGTCAGTTTCAGATGTTCTTGTTTAGCTGAATGTTCATTGTCGAAACCGACGGGGAATCCATCGTGTATAAATGTGTACTGGAACATGATTTAAACTAGCGAACTGTCAATATATCTGAGGTTCTTAAACAGCAGTAAACTAGATAATTTCTCACCCCTTCATAGCTTCAGTTCTACTTTTCATTCATCGCTGGCATGTCACTTCATCATTCTCCCCTTTACAACTGCCATCATCCACTTCCCTCCTATCCCTGCATACATTATTTATTTAACCTCTCATGTCTTTACCCTATTATTACCCCAGCCTCGTCGCCACTACCATTAGCACAAACTTTCTCCAAATAATCGTCCCTAGCACTTAACCTTGCCTTTAAAACATTTTTTTATACTCAATGCAAGCTTCACCTTCTTTCTTTTCTGTTCTGTTCCCCCATCTTCGCTCAGCTTGTAACTTGATTTCCTTTTTAAAACTATATCAGGGTCGAGAAGAGGAACAGCTGTATTTTTAAAATAACAAATAAATGTTTAAAACCATTTACAGTGTTTAAGACAGCCCACATTCTTATTCCAGTTTCTTTCAATTAATTATTTCATTAGTTGAAAATGAACCAATATTTTCACACTTTTTTTTTCAACTATTAATTTTATTTCTCTACATATTTCTTCCTCTTACATTTTTTTCCGTAGTACTCTCTGATTTAATATATCTACTTCCATTTCCATAAATATATCCTATTTCATGATGAGTACACATTAAAAAACGATCTTTTGAGCCGTTAATCTAACCTAGTGAGATAATGAAATAAGTCTATATTTCGGCTCAACGTCGTCTCTAAATACAACTCTAGAAATATTTTTCTGCATATTTTCTCTCCTATTTTTAAATGAAACTTTCCACGGGTTATATATAGAAGCTGCAGGATCAAAATTAAAAGCAAACACATCGTTGACATATTACAAACTTGGTTTATAATGGACGTGGCTAGAAGGTGATTTTGATTAATTATAATGCTGTTGTAATAACTTGTAATAATAATTGTCGTTAGTGACTATTAACATTAGCTGAAGCTGGATACAACATTAGTCTTGCTTTCTTAATCTCTCTCATCTTGTTAGGTAACTTACGTACTTAAAGGTTGCTCATCCATAAAATTTGCATTTCAATTTCATCGTCCCGGACATTTTGATAATTTTAGTAAATGCGCTTAGATATAAGTGAATTAATGATCTGATTTAGAACTAAAACTAGTTAGTTATTTAAAACATTTTGTTTTTTATAACACAGACGAGTGTAATTGTTTTATATTTTCACGAGAATAAAAAAATGTCTCCTTTCGTTTTAGTAGTGCACCTATGCACTTGTACTACGCCGAAGCACTTTGTAACACACACTATCACTTTGTAGTGTACTTGAGCACTCTGTAGTGCTTGCAACACAAATTGATAAACGTAACCCCTTTTTTAAAAACTTTTATCTCAATAGCAAACAACTACAAGTCACACACAAGGGTGTTATTTAACTCAAAGCAGACCTTAATCAATTAGCTCAATGACCAAGCCTCTTAACTATTTTGTCGGACATAGTAACTGCATCTGACACGACATTAGTCAATGTGTCATGTTTTAAGATGGTAGGGTGTGATCTGAGGGGAATTTGAGGTTATTTCTAGCTGGTCGAACGAACACATAGAGGATCCCTTGTTAAGTTAATAAGACCTCATTGCTAACTTTATAAATCACAACTGGAAACTAATTGCGTATACTAATTTATATTTATACATATAGTCAAGCGTGTCCCTTTCGTCATGGTGACCTGTTTTGGCAAATCAGTATTCATTTGCAGCTTCTTCCCTTTTCCCGTAAATATTAAAAAAAGTATTCTTAAAGAATTCAATGAAATTTTGATACTTTTCTTAAAGACATATTGGGTACTACTAAAGCAGCGCGAACCCGAACGCGCAGTCACGCTAGCTAGTCTTGAGTCGTCGATCCTAACCCTAACCCTATTCCTAACCCGCGTGTGCAAATGAATACGTGTTTAGGGTTAGGAATAGGGTTAGGGTTAGGATCGACCACTCACGACTAGCTAGCGCGGACGCGCGACTGCGTGTTCGGGTCCGCGCTGCTTTAGTAGTACCGACATATTGTTCAGTTTTTGTTGAAAATAATTGTAACTTAGCTCCTATATCAATGGCTTATTGTACGACATAGTATATCCACGAACATTTTCTATTTCTATCAAATATTTGAAAAGATTTTGTCTTCGCAACCTATTGCTCGTACATATACACATACGATAACTGATCTGTGAGTTTGTGACTGAAATGCACTACAGGGTAAGTGTATGCCAATAATGCTGATATCTTTTCGTTTCCATACATTTTACGATGTTACTTTTGTTTAGCCCTAGGTCAGATTTGCAGCCGTGAGCATCTGTCTCCTTCTCTCTCTCTCTACGATAAACATGCATGAACTTTTTCATCCAAGTTTATGTTGAAAGCAATTATCATCATTACCATTATCACCATCTCTCTCCGTCTGACACACACACTCTCTCTCTGATGACATAACCCTTAATATTTTCCTACTCTTTCAACTCACTTCTATCCCAGATCACTATACATTCAGAAGATTACGTTGTCCACATTCCTTTCTAACAATTAAGTACAGATTTTGCCATTTGATCTGCTAATGTGATATTGTGATACAACTCATTTTCGTGATACACGCGTACATAAACCTCCATCTTTACTGTTAATGAATTTCATCTTTGTGGCCAATAAAGTCGACGATTCTGTTAATTACTTTCACCTACTTCAAACTCTTGACCAGTTACTGTTTCCACTATAAGCAGCATTTAGGTCACCTTAATAGTATAATTTATCTGCTATCTAAAACCATCGCAGTAGTCCATATTCTTCAGTTCAGACTGCCCAGAACTGACAGCTGCGTTAAAAGATTTAGTGTATCTGAGTCATCAAACACCTCACTTCATGTCGTATGTCATTGCGAAATTATGTTCACAGAAAATATCGAGTATATGCCAGATCTTTTGTGCTATGTTCACTGTAGTCATTTCGCTACATTTCTGGGTCTTAATTGCACTTGGTTTTAATCATTTTTATACTTATATCTTAATCAGACATAAAATTTTGTTAGTTTCTTGGTTTATTTTTCAGTAAAACCTACACCATTTGGGGACATGGTTTGAAAAATCATCATTAGGATTTTAACTCAGTCGAATAAAATAATCAAGTTGGGCTACATTGAATATGTAGATCTCCTATCATTTCCTTGTATTATGTCACAGGGGCACCATGACATGGTATGTGATTGACAATTTTAAGATGCAGCAGAGTTCATCCCTCTTCAGGTCTGATTGCAACTGATTTCATCAACAATGAGAGAGAGAGGAGAACTGATACCAGTAGAGGACTGGCACTCTATTTATCAAGCCCTCAACCAAAAGAATGAAAGACAAAGCTGATCTCAGCAATATTTGAACTCATGAAAGACAAAGTTAACTGTAGCAGTATTTGAACTCAAAGTGCAGAAAGCTGGAATGAATACCAATGCTCCAACAACTCGATCAATTCACTGCCTTAACTCTTTAGCATTTAATCCAGCCATATCTGACCAAAATATTCTACTTTGTTTATCTTCGTACTGTCCTGATTTGGCCAGTCACACTTATCCTAAAATATTATTCTAAAATTAAACAATCATGTCATTGAAATCTCAAAGCCACAAGGTAATGCATGACTGATTCAAATCAATGTGAATAAAGTAGAGAAATCTGAATGCTAAAGGGCTGAAAATGTTTACAGACCCACCAATAGAACTCAGATCATGCAACTGCCAAAATCTAGATGGTTGTGATAACCTTTACACCAAAGTGAATAGGCAGGTCATTCATTTATAGAATTGGAAAATATATTTGACTTGAACTTATCCAAACCGTTAATGAATAAAAGTTTGCCTTCAACATATGTGGCTAGTATTTGAATATATATTTGTTCAACTTGTGTATCTACATGTGTGGTCAGTATTTGATTATCAATAAGTCAATATATTTAGCTTTAGTTTACACAGTTAGTTATTTTACCTACATACATACATACATACATACCTATATATATTGGGAGAATTAAAAAAAAAAAAAAAGATGAAGACAGGTGGTGTAGACAACAAGCAGATGTATTAGTTTAACGCTCGGGAAGTGCAAAAGTCTTTAACGTTTCGAGCCTACGCTCTTCCACAGAAAGGAACATATATATATATATATATATATATATATATATATGTATATGTATATGTTGTCTCTATTTAATTGTATTTTCTGCAATTAACTATTATATTCTCCAAAATCTGAAAGAAATTGTTTTGTGAATGTATATGTA
>NC_068984.1:122189384-122191616 GCF_001194135.2 Octopus bimaculoides | reverse complement strand
AATCTTAGTAACCATTGATAAAAATAACCTGGACTTGCAAAGTATCATAATTTCTAAAATATCTGAGAATATACTCAAGCAATAGATTTAAAAAAAAAATCTAATTATTCAGTGATTCTCTCTGTTGGATAAGGATGACTGATAAGTTGTGGTGCAACACACACACACACACACACAAAACAACAAAACAAAAAAAATCTATGAACATAAGGAGCAAGAAATGGCTAGCTGTTTTATGCTGTCTAATTCAGTGAATCAAAGTTCTGGTGTGTTCAAAGTGACTTTTTTGCTTTCATAACCTTTGGAGCTGAGAAATTATGTATCAGGTGGATTTCATGTTTTTCATGCTTTTCCTTAAAAAAAAAATTAAAATTAAAATTAAAAAATGGATTTTAAGGAATCCTTATTAATTGAAATTGTCATTCATCCTATATTGAAAGCTACTCTTACAACATGTAGAGATATTGTATGGATATTCTAAAACTAGGATACATTTAGGAAACCCCACAAAACAGATTGATTATATGTTTGAATATGTAAAAATATGACAGGTGCATCATGGCTGTATGGTAAGAAGTTTGCTTCCCAACCACATGGTTCCAGGGTCAGTCACACTGCATGGCATTTTGGGCAAACTGTCTTTTACTATCACCTTGAGCTGACCAAAGTCTTGTGGGTAGGCTGGGGACACGAACTTAACCCTTCAGCATTCAAGTTTCTTTGTCAAATATAATGCTTATTCATTTACATTGTTTTAAATCAACCATGCCTTATTTTGTAGCTTCAAGATTTCAATGGTGTATCTGCATATTTTTAGAACGACATTGTAGGGTAGGTGTGAGAGGTTGGATCTGGTCAGTTTTAACATAAAATAGATCGAATATTTGGGTCAGATATAGCAGATTACATGCTAAAGGGTTAAGGAAGCCCATTGTGTGTGTGTGTGTGTGTGTGTGTGTGTGTGTGTGCATGCATGCATGCATGTGGGTGTGTTTGTGTTTCCTTGTCTTGACACTGCTTGATAGAAATAAATGTTTGTTACTGTCGTACAGGCAGTGTTATTCATTTCCAATAAACTCCATCTGACCCATGCAAGCACATGGAAAAGTGGATGTTAAATAATAAGGATGTAATTAGCTTTGCTCTAAGATAATTTTGCAGTTATGACAGCTAGCTAAAAGAAACGAGTCCTAACAACCTAACGGTTGTGACTTCAGTCAAGTAGGGTCTGATATAGCTTCGGTACAGACACACTGTACAGAACCAGACACATTCTCTTTCTTTGTTAGGAAGGATATTTATATGACAAATTGTTACCATACAATGAGCATTAGAAAAAAAAGGTTAATTAGAAATAATTAATTATTGAAGAAAAGAAAATATTAATCAATGACTAATATTATTTTAATTATCCTGGCAAATACAGGAAATAGCCCAGAGTATGCTTTAGTCTTAGTAGACTACAATGAAGTATAGATTTTATTATACATGCTGAAGGAGTGATGAGAGAATCACTAAAGTAGATGAGATGTATAATAATGACGATGAGTAGACATTAAAATTTGCATATTTCAGAATATATATTCTTTCTAATAAAGGTACAGGGACTGAAGTTTTGAGGGAGGTGGAGTGGGGTCAGTCAATTATAGTGGGATTTGAATTCAGAACATAATGCTAGAATAAAGGCTGCTTAGCATTTTGTTCAGTATGCAAATGATTCTACTGGTTCATCACCTTATCTTAAGAAATATATATTTCAAATTTTGGCACAAAGCCAGCAATTTTAAGGGAAGGGTATGTCAATTACATCAATTCCAGTTTTCAAATGGTTCTTATTTTATTGACCCTGAAAGGATAAGTTGACCTCAGTGGAATTTGAACTCCAGATGTAAAGATGGATGAAATGCTATTAAGCATTTTACTAAGTGTGCTCATGATTCTGCCAGTTCACTGCCTTAAATCTTGAGAAATATATTGGCTAGAAAAATTAGTCAGAAATGCTATGCACATGAAAAACAAATACCAGAATACATTATTTACATTATCTACATTTGACGGATATTCGTCCTCATCTTGTTTGTTGTTAACACAACGTTTCGGCTGATATACCCTCCAGCCTTCGTCAGGTGTCTTGGGGAAATTTCGAACCTGGGTTCTCATTCCTATCGATGTTACTATTATTATTATTATTATTAATCAGGTCGCTGCCGTGAATCGAACTCGGAACCTTGG
>NC_068984.1:122183744-122189212 GCF_001194135.2 Octopus bimaculoides | reverse complement strand
CAGAATACATTATTTACATTATCTACATTTGACGGATATTCGTCCTCATCTTGTTTGTTGTTAACACAACGTTTCGGCTGATATACCCTCCAGCCTTCGTCAGGTGTCTTGGGGAAATTTCGAACCTGGGTTCTCATTCCTAAGGTATTTTTTGATGTTATTATTATTATTATCAAGGTCACTATTTGGAATCGAACTTGGAATCTTGGGGTTAGTAGTGCTCTTAACCACTATGCCATATGCCTGTGGGCAACTATAGAGTGAATTTTAGGGCTTATAAATCTAATATTTTCCTATCCTTCCTTAATACCGGTTCTCATATACTATTCATATCTGCACTCGGTCTGCTTAGGAGGTTGTGTCCTAGCATATGTGCTGCTTCTTTTAGTTTTCATATTTTCCAGTGGTGTTCGCTGTCTATTATTTCAACTTCATCCCACAGGGGGAAGTTGTCTCCATTTTTCTATATATGATCAGCTATGCCCGATTTATCAATATCTCCTCATGTCACAGCTTTGCAATGTTCATCTACCCCTATTTTGAGGGGAAGGCATGTTTTGCCTTTGTATAACCTACCACAGCTGCATGGGATGGAGTACACGCAGTCTTTGGTCATATTCTCTTCTATTGATGGTTTTACTCAAACGAGATATTTACCCATATGATGCCCATATGACATCAGGACAGTATTCAAGAGTAATACAACACTTTGCAAATATCTCCTTCGAGTAAAATAAAAAAGATGTAAGTTCGAGTCCACAGCTAACCACTTACACTTTTTTCTGCAAAATAGGGGTAGTTTATCCTGTTCAGGCTATATTATTAGCATTATCTTGCAATTGAAGATTTAAAAAAAACAATCACTTCTTTAACTTTCTAAGACATCTCAACGCTTCTAAAAGCAAACTTCGTTTGTTTGTTTACGTTTGTCGTAATTTGAATTTGAAATAAAAAAGGTTTAGTGGCTAGCAATCTATCATGGCGACTGCTGGACAGATATATATATATATATATATATATATATATACAGTGGGCTTTCAGCTTCTGTCTACCAAATCCACTCACAAGGCTTTGATCAGCCTGAGATTATAGTAGAAGACACTTGCCCCAGGTGCCACACAGTAGGATTGAACCTGGAACCATGTGTACCACACAGTCACACCTGTACCTACTGGCGAACTTGTGTCGATGAATTTTGAGAAGCATGAAAGTTTTGAAGGATATTAAATATTTTATCTTTGATTTTTGTCTTATAATTCCAGTTGTTTACCTCTTTAGAATTGTAACCGGCCATATCTGTTCCCAATATTCTACATGTTTTATGTTGAAACTGGCTAGGTCAGGTCTCTCACACCTGCCCTATAATGTCATTCTAAAAATAAACAAACACATCATCAAAATCTCAAAGCTATGAGATAATGCAATGTGTGATTAATCAATTAATTGATTCAAAGCAATGTGAATAAATAAGCATTTCATTTGACAGAGCTGTCGTAATGCTTAAGGATTAAAGCATGACAATCAAACTTGCTTCGTTATATTTTAAATATTTTGATTATGTCTTCCATTTCCTTCCATAGTTAAGACAGCTGAATGTGTAATACTTGAACACATTGGGACAAGAGGGAAAATATTACAGATAATATTAGTCATTAGCTAATATTGTTTTTACCTCACTGCATGATTATTTCTACTTAGCTTTTTGCAGGCCATTGCTTTTAATATGTTATTAACTTGGCAATTGATTTTTCATGCAAATGGTGCCACTGAGTAATGTCTTTCATTAATTTGTAACATGTTTATATGACAGTCAATATCCAGAATGTGTGTGCATATATATATATATATATATATATATATATATATATATATATATATATGATCTGATGGTGTAAATTTGATAATTAGTATTTGAATGAAACACACCAGAGAATATATTACTTAAATAAAATCCATTTAATTGTATATAACTCTAAATAATTTTAGAGAGAGGTAAGAAATATATTCTTGTCTGTGTTTGTTTTTATTTACTTGTCTAGTAATGAAATTGTACAGGAAGGTATTCATTCAAGAAATGTGTTGTTCTTCACCACTAGATATCTTATTCAACTGCATAACGAAGCTCCTTCATTGAACTGGGAGCCATTATAAATAGTTCTGAACATGTGACCATTGGGTTGTGTCACATAACACAGCAAATGTGCAGAATACGCAACCTATAACAACTCAACTGTCATAGCTCACTTCTTTTTACATTACATTTGACTGCTGGTATTTTTAAACACTAGCTGCTTGGGTATGGAATATTTTTTAAACACATCTACAGATGTGGAAGCCAGCTGCATTTGTTTCAGAAGCCAGCTGCACTTGTAGAATCCAGTCCCACTTGCTGTAGAATACAGCTTCACTTGTTGTAAAAGCCAATTACACTTGTAGAAACCAGTTGCACTTGATGTAGAAGCTAGATGCACCTGTAGAAGTCAGCAGCTCTTGTAGAAACCAATTACTCTTGTTGTATCTCATGATAATAGCATCTAGCTTCTCAGTACTCCATTGCTCCAAAAGCCACTGAAATCTCACAAAGAATGTTGTCACTAAATGACTGATTTTTTTCCAAATTTCTGTGTGTAAGAATTTACTAAGAGAAATAATTCTAAGCACAGACATAGCTGTGTGGTCAAAAAATTTATTTCCAAACCCTGCAGCTTGATTTCAGTTCCACTGTGTCACAGCTTAGGCAAGTGTCTTCTACTATAGCCCTGAGCTAATTGAAACCATGTAAATGGATTTCTTTTGGCTTTAATTTTTGTGAGATTCAGCCAGTATACAGAACAAGCACACTGATTGTGTGGAAGTTTTTTTATGTGTTCTTTCATTGATATGCCTGTTTGTATATGTGTATGCATGTATGTATATCAGTACATGTATGTATGTAAGTGTGTGTGTGGATGCCTATATATGTGCATGTGTGGGTGTTTAAGAGTAAATTAGTGTGTGTGTGTATGTGTGTGTAGTAAAGGTGCGTGGCTTAGTGGGTAGGGTATTTGGCTCGCAATTGTAAGGTCATGAGTTTGATTCCCTGGAGCATATTGTGTCCTTGGGCAAGATACTCTATTTCATGTTGCTCCAGTCCACTCAGCTGGCAAAAATGAGTAGTACCTGTATTTCAAAGGGCCAGCCTTGTCACACTTTGTGTCATGCTCAATCTCCTTGAGAACTACATTAAGGGTACATGTATCTGCAGGGTGCTCAACCACTTACACATTAATTTCCATAGGCAGGTTGTTCCGTTGATTGGATCAACTGGAACCCTCATCATCGTAACCGGTGGAGTGCCAGTTTGTGTGTGTGTGTGTGTGTGTGTGTGTGCGTGAGCAAAGGCATAACCAAGTATATGATTAAGAAGTTTATTCCATAACCATAAAGTCTCAAATTTGATCCTAAGACATGCCATTATAGGCAAGCGTCCTTTACCATAACCACTTCCCCACCTCCTGCAGTCACTCCAAGTCTCAAGCAGGTAACTAAGTCAATGGAAATTTTATGTAAACTAATCAGATGTTCTATGCCATTAATTCATTGAACAGCCTCATCACACCCCTTATAACTTTGTCCGAGGCTTGTGTTGACATTATACATGTCTGTGGAATACTCAGCCATTTAAATACAAATACAGTAAGTAGATCATTTAGTTGATCAAAATACTGTAATAGATACCATCAAAACTGATTGAGGTCTATTTAACTTATGTGTCTGAAAAAATGCATGTGTAAGTGTGTTATTAAAAGTATAAGAGTTCTCCTATATATGTGTAAGAATAAATGTGTGTCTGTATGTGTATATGTGTTAATGTGTATGTGTATATGTGTTAATGTGTATAAGAGCATGAATCAGTTTATTAGTGCCAGAATATGTGTGTAGGCATGTGTATATGTATGTGTAAGTATATGTAAGTGTATAAGAGTACAGGTATGTAGGTATGTTTGCTAGAGAATTTGTATGAGTGTATATGGGATTGTGTGTGTGTATTTATATTTATCTGTTTATGTGTGTTTCTGAGTACATGTAATTGTATTTGTACAAGTGCATATGTGATGGTATGCGAGAATGTGTATCTATTAGTGTGTGGGTGTGTGTGTGTAAGTGCGAATGTGTGTCTAAATAAATGTAAGAATATATCTCTTGTGTATGTATAAGAGTGTGTGTGTATGCTTGGGAGTGTGTCTCTCTCTATATGTGTGTGTTTGTGTGTGTATGAACAAGTAAATGTGACTAGGGCTGTTTATAAATGTGACTGCCTATATGTATATGTGCGTTTCTAAATATGTGTGTGTGTGTATGTTATAGGTATATTTGTGTGTGTATATATGATGGAGTGCTTGAAAAATGTACATTTAAATATGTATGTGTGTATGTGTGACTGCGTACATGCACATTGAAGCATGTCTCTATCTATGAATGTATCTGTATGTGGGCAGGAAAGTGTGTAGGTGTTTCTGTGCATACATGTGATACATGTATTGTATGTGTGAATGTGGGCAGGTATGTGTGTGTGTGTGTGTGTGTGTGTAAATCGTGCTAAGTACAGACAGAAGATGAGGTGAAACAGGTCTGTATATAACAATCTAGGAGACTCTAGTCACTTTAAATTAGTCACTCATAATTAGTAGAATCTATTTTAAAATTGTTTTGTCTGTTTGCTTCTGTCCCTATTTCAATTTGTCTTTGTTTCTTTTTTTGTTGTTGCATATAGTCACAACATTTTATGCAATATGGAGGATGGTAGCAGTGATTAGAGGGGGTGGGAATACACTTCCTTCTTTTATCATTGTCACTCACCACCATTACCAGCAAAACCACCATACCGCCACCAGTAACAACAACAAAAATGTAAGTCAAAGAGTGGAGCCTCTAAGTGGTCACTCAACCTGCAAGAAATAGTAGCGTAATCTCCCTCAAATCCCTACCCACTGTTTTAAGCAAAAGAAGGACACATTGGACAATGTGGTTGTAGTTATACTATGACTGAAAATAAGATGGGATTCAAGTCTGTAGATCTTGATAAAGCTGCTCATTTGGTTAAATGAGCTCTTCATGTAACATTCAGAGCCATTCTTAAGATTCTTGTGCAGCAGCCATTTATTTATTATGTATGTGTGTGTGTGTGTGTATGTATATATGTGTGTATATATATATATATATATATATATGTATATATATATATATGTATATATAAATATATATGTATATATATATATATGTGTGTGTGTGTATATATATGTATATATATGTGTGTGTGTGTGTGTATATATATATGTATGTGTGTGTGTGTGTATATATGTATGTATCATCATCATCACCATTTGACGTCTGCTTTCCATGCTAGCATGGGTTGGACGATTTGACTGATGACTGGTGAACTGGATGGCTGCACCAGGCTCCAATCTGATTTGGCAGAGTTTCTACAG
>NC_068984.1:122176356-122183734 GCF_001194135.2 Octopus bimaculoides | reverse complement strand
GCTCCAATCTGATTTGGCAGAGTTTCTACAGCTGGATGCCCTTCCTAACGCCAACCACTCCGAGAGTGTAGTGGGTGCTTTTATGTGCCACCGACATGAGGGTCAGTCATGTGGTACTGGCAACAGCCACATTCAAAATGGTGTTTTATTACGTGCCACCTGCACAGGAGCCAGTCCAGCGGCACTGGCAACGACCTTGTTCAAATGATTTTCTAGCGTGCCAGTAAGGCGACGCTGGTAACGATCATGCTCAAATGGCGCTATTTACGTGCCACTAGCACGGAAGCCAGACAGCTGCTCTAGCAATGATCACGCTCAGGCGGTGCTGTTAGTGCTCCACTGGCACAGGTGCCAGTCATTGAATATGGTTCAATTACGATTTCGATTTCACTTTCCCCAACAGGTCTTCATAAGCAGAGTTTAGTGTCCAATGAAGGAGAGGTTAGCATGGGTGCCAGTCGTCGAATTTGGTTCGATTTCGATTTCAAATTCACTTGCCTCAACAGGTCTTCGCAAGCAGAGTTTATTGTCCAATGAAGTAAAGATACGAATAAGTGAGCTGGCTACACTTCTGGCAGAGGCCACAGATTATGCTCTCACTTGGCTTGCCGGGTTTTCTCACGTACTGCATATTTCCAAAAGTCCCGATCCCTAGTCATTGCCTCGGTGAGGCCTAAAGTTCGAAGGTCGTGCTTCACCACCTCATCCCAGGTGTTCTTGGGTCTACCACTTCCACAGGTTCCCTCAACCACTAGGGTGTGGCACTTTTTCACACAGCTATCCTCATCCATTCTTGCCACATGACCATACCAGCGCAATCGTCTCTCTTGCACACCACAATTGATGCTTCTTAGGTCTAACTTTTCTTTCAAAGTACTTACACTGTCGAGTATGCACACTGACATTACACATCCATTTGAGCATACTAACTTCGTTTCTTGACTCGAGATATGAAGGTAAAACTTCACTGCTTGACTTAAACAAAGTGCAAACAAATGGCAAACATAGCCTATTGTAAATAGTCAGAATATCATTTCTCAATAACTTTTGAAACCTGCTCTTGTTACCCATCATTGTTGAGCAATTATCGTTGGCAAATCCAAATATGTTGCTCATAGATACATCTTCTTTTGTAAGCGTAGACTTGACAGCATCATACAAACCCTGAGACAAACCATTTTCAACTACACTTGCATCCAGAAGAGCATCCTTGACATTAAGCAATTGTTCATCAAAAAAGTGAACAATTATTGCTAAGATTTATGTCACTGAGATGTCCGTACTCTCATTTATCAATAATTAAAACTTTTGTTTCTTGAGAATTCTGTCTTGCATAAAGTATGTTAATTTTGATTTTTTTCATTTGTAGATTTTTAGCTATCTCACTATTGGGAAAGACCTTTTTACAAATTTCAGCTAAGTGATTTATATGGATGAAAGGTTTGTGATGTTCACCAATATAACCTGTTAGTAGCAAGTTTGCCATAGCTACTTTTTCATTTAATGAATCATCTGTTTTTTTAATGAGAAATGAATCTAATTTAATAGCAGATTTCACACAACCAAAAGCTTTTTTGTGTTTTGGCAGTGTTTTTATGAGCTAACAGCATTGATTTGTTAGCATTTTTCAACACAATGTTGCAACAAACACAGTAGCAGGTGTCAGGATTTTTATAATCTTGCTGTAACCAATCTTTAACCTCAGTATCCTCCAACCACAACTTCTTGAAATTTTGGGTGTACCAGTTCCTCTTTTTGGACACGCTATTGTCTACCATTACTTCGCAAAGGGTTACAAAACAAAAACACACACTCAAAATGTTACTCTTTTACTTGTTTCAGTCATTTGACTGTGGCCATGCTGGAGCACCACCTTTAATTGAGGAAATGGACCCCAGGACTTATTCTTTGTAAGCCTAGTACTTATTCTATCGGTTGCTTTTGCCAAACTGCTAAGTTACGGGGACGTAAATACACCAGCATCAGTTGTTAAGCGATGTTGGGGGTGGGGACAAACACAGACACACAAAGACACACACACACACACACACATATATATATATATACATATATACGACGGGCTTCTTTCAGTTTCTGTTTACCAAATCCACCCACAAGGCTTTGGTCAGCCTGAGGCTATAGTAGAAGACACTTGCCCAAGGTGCCATGCAGTGGGACTGAACTCGGAACCATGTGGTTGGTAAGCAAGCTACTTACCACACAGCCACTCCTTAAACAACTTGAGTTTCTTGAGACTGGCCTTCAATACTTCGTCCCATGTCTTCCTGGGCTGCTCTCTTCCACAAGCTCTATCCACTTTAAGTGATTGGCACTTCTGTATGCAACTGTCTACAGCCACCCTTAAGATAACATAAAAGATACTAACACAAATTACATTCCTAAAATGGCAACCCAACTGAAACTAGAAGTAGCCTCAAACACAATTCACTGACACTGCCACAACAGAAATGAAAAATTTAGCATCAAGAAATTAAACAAAGAAATAATTGGCATAGCTGTGTGGTTAAGAAGCCTGCTTTGCAACCATGTGGTTTCAGGTTCAGTCCTACTGTGTGGATCCTTGGGCAAGTGCCTTCTACTGTAGCCATGTGTTGACTAATGACTTGTGAGTTTGGCTGATGGTGACTGTGTGGAAGCCCATTTTATATGTATGTATGTATGTATGTATGTGTATATGTCTTTATGTTTGTCTTCTCCACTGCTTGACAACTAGTGTTGGTTTGTTTATATTCCCATAACTTAGAAGTTCAGCAAACTAGAACAAATGATAAAGTACCAGACTTAAAAATAAGTGCTGGAGTTGATTTGCTTGACTAACACTTCAAGGCAGTGCTCCAGCATGGCAGCAGTCCAATAACTGAAACAAGTAAAAGAAACAGAGAAAAACAAGCAGTAAAATGGCAAACATTTGAACAGTTGTATTCAAAGGAATAATTATAATACTATAAAAAGTCATTAGCATCATGAATAACTCTAAAAATGGCCACATCACATGTCCCAATAGCAATCTCTAGTAACATACTTACACTTTAATAGGAAGCAACTATGTTTTCAAAAGCTGGAAACTGAGCAAATTGTTCAAAGTTATTAAAAAAAAAATCCAGAAAAACCCAAGAGAAATAGCATTACACAAACTCATCACCCATCTACATACACTCTCAAAGATTTTGTAAAGACTTGGCTTGATATCACTAAATCACACTTTCCTCTCTCCCCAAATAACAACACAGAATCACACACCTATGCTCAACTGCACTACTCACAAACTTTTTACACACACGCATGTACGCATGCATGCACACACACACACACACACACACACATGCATGCACAACTTCAATAACAACTACAAAGCAACACACGCTATTCTAAGTACCTTTTTTTTTTTCTTTTTTCTACCATAGGCACATGGTCTGAAATTTGGGGGAAAGCACCAGTCAATTACATTGACTTCTGTGCTCAGCTGGTGTTTATTTTATCAATCCTGAAAGGATGAAAAGCAAAATTTGACCTTGGTGGAATTTGAACTGAGAATGTAAAACCAGAAGAAATGCTGTTAAACATTTTGTCCAACAGTTCTAGCAGCTCACCACTTTCACCTCTCTAGGTACCACTGACATCAACAAAGCTTTGACTTCATCTTCCATTACCCACATGGACATGAAATCCTTAACAGCTAAGATAATATGATAGCTAGCAAAGTACCTCATGCTGAGAACCTTATATAATATTATAGAACAATAAAATGTCTAGAATCTGTGACTTCTCAAATCCATTATCATGGTTTCAGATTCAGTCCCACTGAGTGGCACCTTAGGCAAATATTTTCTTCTATAGCTCCAGGCTAACCAATGATTTGTAAATAAATTTGGTAGACAAAAACTGCATGGAAGCCTGTTTTATATGATTCTCTGTGTGTGTGTGTGTACATGCATGTGTGCATGTTTGCAATTGTCTCTCATCACTTGACAATCAGTGTTGATCTGTCTGTGTCCCTTGTTGCTTAGTAGTTCAGCAACAATGAGCCTGATAGAATAACTACCAGACTTAAAATATGTACTGCAAATGAGTCAGTCGACTTAACCCTTCAAGGCAGTGTCCCAACATGACTGCAGTCCAATGACTAAAACAAGTAAAAAGGGTTGAAAGACTAAAAGAAAACACTTAACTCCATTACAGTTGCTCTACACTTTACACTATTACGTTACACTGCACTAAACTATACTACTTTATACAACATAACACTTCACTATATCATACTGCCCTGCAGCATTGCATTATACTACAGTATGCTAGCATACACTGCTCTACAATACACAGCAGTCTCGCCACTACACCAAATTTCAGTACAATAAGCAATACTACTTTCATTAAGTTATACTGCTTTACAGTACATTGCATTACACCCTATACACATAATTCTTTCTGGACACTAACAGCACAGTCTGCCTACTGTTCCTTCTTAATAACACACATTCCAAGGCAGATGATACTATGCTTCACTGATTAACAATCCACACATAGGTATCATCCACACACACACAACCTAAACTCTTAATAACAACAGATATATACAAGGCAATGAGAACATTTGTTAATGAAGATGTGGCGGCATATTCCCTTTCAGTGACACAAAAATACAATTTCTATACATATCAAATAAAGTTACTTGTATTACAATCTTCCTAGTTATGAGCAAATGCACAAATAAAATCTTCAAGGTTGGATGATCTTTGTGGTAATCCAGCATATATAAATAACATTACTAAAACTGAATCAGGGCAAGAAAATAGTTCAGGCTTGATCAGCTGTAAAGCTGACCTGATATAAATCAGGTGAGATCCACATTTAAGTACTGCTTACATCTACAAGAAAGTGCTTCTGCTATGTATGCAAATATTGTGAACTTCATCCAGATATTGTAAAACACATCCAATGAGCACAAGTGTGGTTGTGTGGTAAGAAGATTGGTTGCCAATCATATGGTCTCAGGTTCAGTACCACTGCATGGTATATTGGGCGAGTGTTTTCTACAGTAATCTCAGGTTAACCAAAATCTGGTTGGTGGATTTGATAGATGGAAACTGAAAGAAGACCATCATGTGTATATATACATATGTATGTGTGTGTGTGCATGTGTATGTGTTATTATTGTTTTCTTGCCTTGACTTCATGTGATAGTTGTAAATGAATATCACCTTCATGTCTTTTGTTTGCAATCTTCTGTAAAGCATGTCTGGTCATGGGGAATATTATCTTATTTGCAAATATGAGGGTTGGTGACAGGAAGGGCATTTGGCTATAGAAAACCCACCTTGACAAATTTCACCTGACCCATGCAAGTATGGAAAAAGGGGGCATTAAACAATAATAATAATGAATGGTCCACACAGAGAGACAAATATTCAAACACCAACCCATTATATTTCCAGTGACAGAAATGGAGTGATGTATAGGAGGGTGATGTTTCCAAACCTATCAGTGCAATGCTGAAAGAAAAGCTTTAAATATCTAAGACCCCTCTTCACAACTTTAGCCCCATGGACCTTAGCTTATCCCTTGTTCTTAAAAACCCATTTCCATCACTGACAACCACCAGTTTACAGACATGTTTCATTTCTTCTCTTTGTTTCTTCTATCAATATGACATCAGCCCCTAGTCTTTGAACTAGCTGGCTGCATAACCCACTTCATTCAGGCCCATATGATACACCTGTGTCACCTTTTCATGTTACCTCTTCTGTGTCTCATCTATCAGATCCTACACTCAATCACTCATCAATTCTTCGTTTCCAGAATTCCATTCCTACCCATGTTTTTCTGCAGACATTGACCTATAAATGTTCAGAATGAAAAACAAGTTCATTAATTTTCCTCGGCTTAAGTATCCCACAAAGGTCAGGGATGCTGCTCTCTTCCGCTGATTAACATTTTTTAAAAAAACTGTTTTGCATTTTCCAGTTTTTTTTTATTATTATTATCACTGAATGTTATTTGGTTAAGCACATACTGTGGATATCCAATGGAAGAAAACACATGCATACATACACACAGATACACACATATATATGCATGCATAGGCACACACACACACACACACATACATACATAGAGAGAGAGAGACAGCAATAACGATGCAAATAAACAAATAATACTGCTTGGGTTAGATATACAGAATCGGGCATGGCTGTGTGGTTAGGAAGCTTGCTTCCCAGCTACATGGTTTCGGGTTCAGTCCCACTGTGTGGCACCTTGGGCAAGTGTCTTCTGCTATAGCCCCGAGCCGACCGAAGCTTTGTGATTGAATTTGGTAGGCGGAAGTTACTGCCGCGTGTGTATATGTCTGTGTATGTGCTTGTGCCTCTCTCCCAGAGAGTGAGAGAGGGATACATACACGTAAATAGAGAGAAATCAAAGACTGAAAATTTTAAATATTCAGATGATGAATATCCATGTAAAAATATATAAATATTCACTTATTAACAAAGCAAACTTACGCAGAGTATAAAGACACAGAAAATTTAGGGGAGACGGTATGGTGTTATAGGTCCTATAGCTGTTTCTGGGGACTCAAGATTACTTCTTAAAGTTGGCAGATGTAGTTTGCAAAAAGTCCAGAGTATGCAACCAGTAGTGAAAACATATAAACATTAGGTAGATCCAGCTTCCATCTTCAGGATAGAGAGATAGATATTTAACCTAATAGCCACTTTTTACCCTGCTAACTTAGTCCTCAGTAATGACTTTGGAGGTGTAAGTTCAAATCATTTGAATGCTACTAAGTATTTTCTATATTGAGCATTTGTTGACACTTTGTTGACACTTTGTCTCTGTCTGCCTCCTGCTTGCCTGTCTGTTTGTCTGTCTGTCTGTTTATATATACACACACACACACACACACACATATATATATATATATATATATATATATATATATAGGGAGAGAATTCACAAAAAAAACAAACGACGAAGACAGGTGGTGTAGACAACAAACAAATGTACTAGTATAACGCTCGAGAAGTGAAAAAGTCTTTAACGTTTTGAGCCTATGCTCTTCCACAGAAAGGAAAAAACAAGGATATATATATATTATCATCATCATCATCATCATCATCATCGTTTAACGTCCGCTTTCCATGCTAGCATGGGTTGGACGATTTGACTGAGGACTGGTGAAACCGGATGGCAACACCAGCCTCCAATCTGATTTGGCAGAGTTTCTACAGCTGGATGCCCTTCCTAACGCCAACCACTCAGAGAGTGTAGTGGGTGCTTTTATGTGTCACCCGCACGAAGGCCAGTCAGGCGGTACTGGCAACGGCCATGCTCAAAATGGTGTATTTTATGTGCCACCTGC
>NC_068984.1:122172821-122176213 GCF_001194135.2 Octopus bimaculoides | reverse complement strand
ATAAAAAGTACCAGTATTATTATTTACAGAATTGTAGAAATGGCACATAGAAAAGCATTGACACTGAAAGCAGACAGATATATAGCTATGTATAGATACTTGCGTATATATGTATAGCTACATATATATGTATATATATAGATACATATATGTATATATATGGCCGTTGCCAGTACCGCCTGACTGGCTCCCGTAGGATTTTCGAGTGAGATCGTTGTCAGTGCCCCTGGACTGGCTTGTGCGGGTGGCACATAAAAGACACCATTTCGAGCGTGGCCATTTTCGTGCGGGTGACACGTAAAAGCACCCACTACACTCTCTGATTGGTTGGCGTTAGGAAGGGCATCCAGCTGTAGAAACTCTGCCAAATTAGATTGGAGCCTGGTGTTGCCATCCGGTTTCACCAGTCCTCAGTCAAATCGTCCAACCCATGCTAGCATGGAAAGCGGACGTTAAACGATGATGATGATGATATACAGACATACACACATACATACATACATACAAATGCATATAGACATACATAAATACTCATATAAATACACACATGCATATTAACACACCTACATTCATATATACATACATATCTGTGAAAGTTTATAAGACATTCTAGGGATTTCCATTTGAATTTTTTGAGATATATATACACGTGTACAATTGCATGTATATATCGGGATACACACACACACACATGTACACACGCACACACATGCACACAAACACATGAAAATATGCATAAATAGCAATGAAATACACATAACTGTTAACTACAGTGACATGCTCACTCATAACATGAGAGCAAGTATGTCCTCACATACAAATCACTCATATTCACAAATTCCAGGAACTCTCTTGACTTTAGAAGAGCTTTATCACTTTGTTAGTGACCTGCTTCAAATTTGAGAATTTAAATAAACTTCAAAGAGCAATGTACATCTATTATTACATACATATACACATATACTCACATACACCGATTTACATTGATATAGAGGTCAGCTGTCCAACAGATGTGAACATTTCTTTTAAAACAAGTAGGAAAGAGAATATTTATGGACAACAGTTTCAAAACCTTCAGTTTCTCTATCTAGAATATAAATCCACAATCATATTTATAATTACAAATGCAATTATAAACATATTGTTATGTTAGCAGTCATTTTCTTTGCTTGAAAACCTTTGCTAAATCCATTCAGCAAATACAGTTTTTAAGCAGAATTGTAAAATAATGCTAGTCTTTTCTAAAGTTCAAACTATAGCTATTTATTAATGTTGCTATTTAAATTCCATTAATGGAGATTCGTTTCTTTGTTAGAAATTAGCTTCTTTATAAGAAGAATTCAAATTATAAAAAAATGTCTATATATATATATATATATATATATATATATATATATTGCCATCTGTCGAAAGGATTGCCTAGCAACAAGTATGAAAAATATTTTTCATGCTGAGTATATTCATACGTTCCAATACAAGGAATATTGTTGTTATATTTTAATCAAAACTTGTACTAAATACCACAGGTCTGATATAATTTTACTATTGTGAAGGTCACCCATCATGCTGATCTTTAGATTTTAATCAAAATTATTGGGAAACAGAAGAGTAAGTGATGAATACTTTCAAACTTTCATCTAACATCTACTTTTCCAAACATCTACTTTTCTAAACGTGCATGGATCAGATGGAATTTGCTGTGGCAGATTTTCTAATGCCTGATGCGCTGTTTATTACCAACCTTTACTTGTGTCCAAGAAAGGTAATATTTCTCTTTGGGTGGACAACTGGACATGTTTTCAAAGAAAATTGGAAATGAATAACACAGCTCATATGACAGTAATACTTCTTTTACAACTGTCATGATACAATCATGGCCAAAAGTTTGGAACATAGGTCTGAAAATTAGAATTTTTATATTAAATGCCCAAAGTTATATTCAGTATAGAACTGACCATTGGATCAGTTATTAGGTAAGTAAATCTCTATGTTGTATTTATTTGAATTGAATTGTACTTGGGCATAGCTATTTTAATTTTTTTAAAAAATGTTCCTAACTTTTGTCCATGACCGTATGTTGATGCAAGGACATACACACCTGCACACATCTTTTATTTTATCTTTTACTTGTTTCAGTCATTGGATTGCAGCCATGCTGGGGTACTACATTGAAAGGTTTAGTTGAGCAAATCAACTCTAGTGCTTATTTTTAAGTCTGGTACTTATTGTATCAAACTCAATAGCTGAACTGCTTGATTATGGGACTGTAAACAAACCAACACCAGGATAAATACAAAGAGACACACGCACGCATGCACACACACATGTATATAAATACTAGCTTTTACATACTGTCTGTCTGCCAAATTCTCTCACAAGGCATTGATCAGTCTGGCTATAGTACAAGGGGTGCTGAAAAGATCCTGGCTTTAAGGGTATTGTGAAAGACCAAATTAAAGGCCCAACCTTCCAAGTTCTTTTATACAGGGCTTAGAAAAACAGAAGGACTGCTGTAATAAGTGTGTAAATCTGAGACGGAAATATGTTGAATAAAATCATAATAACTGATCCTCCTGTATTTTCTTTTACCCAAAGCCAGGAACTATTCAGACCCCCTTGTAGAAGACACTTGCCCAAGGTGCCACACAATGTGACTGTACTAGAAACAATATGATTGCAAAGTGAACTTCTTAATCGCATAATTGTGCCTGCATGTATTTCTACCCTTATCATAAATTTGCACCTAGACAAAAAGACTATTGGTGTACTTGATTGTGTTAGAGCTTAAGTAATTCTTGAGGAAAGCTGTTTATCTCAGGTATAGGTGTTCATTTAACACAATGGTTCTCAACCAGGGTCCATTTGACCTTTGAGGGTTCTTATAAGATTTTTTTTGTTAAAATTATCTGCAATAAGTTGGTTATACTTCCACAATACACAAAATATTTTAACAAATTTTCTCTTATACAATTCCTTATAACATTCAATTATAAAAATATGATATGATTTTTTAAAACCCTTTTGTTACCATGTTTCTGTAGAGATGCTCTTTCAGGCAGGTTGGTATCAAAAGTGTTAATGCCAAATCATTCTCTCATTCCGCTTGTTCTCTACTTCCCATGCAGGTTAACATTACATATTCAATAGAACAGATTCAACTCATTTCTCTCCAGTTTCTGCAGGTCTTCTACATTTAGTGCTTATTATCTCACTACCATTCATTTATGCAAGCTTTGTTGGCAACTGTTTAACCCTTTTCTTACCATATTTCTGTTGAGATGCTCTGTGTTTCTTTCAATTAATTTTAAATATAACAAAGAATTTCGTAAAATAACTTAGTTATCATTAAGCTAGTGTTAGGAACATAAATTGTGACTAAGGTTTTGGTGGAA
>NC_068984.1:122159646-122171059 GCF_001194135.2 Octopus bimaculoides | reverse complement strand
ATATATATATATATATATATATATATATATATATGTATAAAATATACACGTGTATACATACAATAGTAAGAGACACTAACATAACCTGTAATTTCTTTGTGGACAATCTTAAGACATATGTTCAAAATATTTACAACACTGGAAAAACAGCTGGATTTAGTAACACCAGTTTCTACTGATATTGGAATGGAATTTGGTCAGAAGAAGCGTTCAAGCTGAATGCTGAAAAATTCTTACCCAAAACCTATGCGTCAATGGCCTCTTTCTATCTTCCCTGTATCATGTAAGTGCTATGAATACCTAAAACATCTACAAAGATGATGTGAAAATTATATGACAATCAGTGATTTTATTTTTCAATAAGATAATGTACTCAATGTATTTGGGATACTTGATGGGTTTTCTAAAGGAAATAGGTTCCATAGAAATTAAAATCAACAGTATCCTGACTTCATCTTCAAATAATATCAGTAGCCTCTGTCTCAGGAGATAAGAGTAGCGAAGAGACTTACAATTAGCATAGATAGACTTTGAGTGTTGGGTGGTATCACTTAGGTAGCATCTGCTAAGTAATCCTTCCTGCACAAGGCCTGAAATTTTTGGGGAGGGGACTAGTCTATTACATCGACCCCAGTGTTTCACTGGTACTTAATTTATCAACCCAGAAACGATGAAAGGCAAAGTTAACCTTGGCGGAATTTGAACTCAGAAAAAATTCCTCTGAGGTTGACTGCTAAATAATCCTTTCTGTTATAGGCACAAAGCCTGAAATTTTGTGGGAGGAGACTAGTCTATTACATTGACCCCCACAGTTTCACTGGTACCTAATTTATCAACCCAGAAATGATGAAAGCCAAAGTCGACCTCAGTGGGATTTGAACTCAGAAAAAAATTCTGTTGAGGTTGACTGTTAAATAATAACAGCAAAAATACATGGACCAAGCACTCAAAGTGATGAGAACAATATCAAGTGGAGTCTAGAAAAAATAAATAAATAAAAATAAAAATCATGGCAGAATTGTTAGCATGCCAAGCAAAATGCTTAACAGTTTGTCACTATGTTCTGAGTTCAAATTCCGCCGAGGTCGACTTTGATTTTCATCCTTTCGGGCTTGGTAAATTAAGTACCAGTTGTGTACTGGAGTCGATCTAATCGACTAGCACCCTCCCCAAAATTTCAGTCCTTGTGCCTATAGTAGAAAAGATTATTATTATGTATAGGCACAGGAGTGACTGTGTGGTAAGAAGCTTGCTTCCCAACCACATGGTTCTGGGTTCAGTCCCACTGTGTGGCACTTTGGGTAAATGTCCTCTACTATAGCCTCAGGCCGACCAAAGCCTTGTGAGTGGATTTGGTAGACTGAAACTGAAAGACAGTGAGCTGGCAGAAACGTTAGCACGCTGGGCGAAATACTTAGCGGTATTCCGCCGAGGTCGACTTTGCCTTTCATCCTTTCGGGGTCGATAAATTTAGTACCAGTTACGCACTGGGGTCGATGTAATCGACTTAATCCCTTTGTTTGTCCTTGTTTGTCCCCTTTATGTTTAGCCCCTTGTAGGCAATAAAGAAATAAGAAACTGAAAGAAGTCCATTGTGTGTGTGTGTGTTTGTGTGTTTGTGTTTGTCCCCCTACCATTGCTTGATAACTAATGTTGGTGTGTTTCCGTTCACATAACTTAGCGGTTCGGCAAAAGAGACCCGATAGAATAAGTACTAGGCTTACAAAGAATAAGTCCTGGGGTCGATTCGTTCGACTAAAGGGGGTGCTCCAGCATGGTCGCAGTCAAATGACTGAAACAAAAGAATAAAAGAATATCGCAAAAAAGTTATGCCTGGAGATGAATCGTGTAAACTAAAGGATGATACTAATTCAAATTTTGACACAAAAACAGCAATTTCAGGGGAGGGAGTAAATCAATTACATCAACCTCTGTGCTCAACTGGAATGTATTTTATGGACCCCGAAAGGATAAACGGCAAAGTTTGCCTTGGAGGAATTTGAACTCAGAATGTAATGATGGATGAAATGCTGTTAAGCATTTTGCCTGGCATGCTATTGATTCTTATTTCTTTATTGCCCACAAGGGGCTAAACATACAGGGGACAAACAATCATGCTATTGATTCTATCAGCTTGCTATCTTAATAGTGTTAATATTGGTTTCTAATTGCTGGCACAAGGCCAGCAATTTCGTGGGAGGAGACAAATCGATTACATCGACTCCAGTGTTCAACTGGCACTTGTTTTATCAACCCTGAAAGAATGAAAGGCAAAACTGACCTCAGCAGAATTTGAACTCAGAATACAAAGAGAGACAAAATGCCACTAAGTATTTTGCCTGGTATTCCGGCAATTCTTCCAGCTCACCGCTTTAAGGATGATGCTAAAATTAATTTCAGATTTTGGCACAAGGCCAGCAGTTTTGGGGGCGGGGATAAGTTGATTACATTAACTCCAGTGTTCAACTGGTACTTATTTTATCGATCTGAAAGGATGAAAGGCAAGGTCGACCCCAGTAACATTTGAAATCAGAATGTAAAGTTGTAAAGAAATGCTGCTAAGCATTTTTCCCTGGCATGGTGACAATTCTGCCAGCTCACCACCTTAGATGGTACTAATATTAAATTAAAATGAAGCCTCTTGGACTCATGAGTGTTCCATTATATCATATTTCGAAAGTCAAGCTTTTGCAATTAATGAATGAAAAAGATAGGTACAAAATAAATGATAAACAAAAGAGACAGTGAAGCCCTTAAACTCCCAAGATGCAATTGAAAATGTCATGTCACATTCTTATGCAAGATATTACACATCATCAGTAGCTGTCCCCCAAAATGCCATCATGGTACAACTTCCCATTGCATCATGATGTTATAACTATAACAATATATAATGCTTTTCAGAGATAAGACTGCCTTGGGATAAATATAGGCAATGCCCCTGTTATTGAACAGCACTCCATTGGTTATGACAATGACAGTTCCAGCTGATCCGATCAACAGAACAACTTGCTCATGAAATTAATGGGCAGGTAGCTGAGAACTCCACAGACACGTGTACCCTTAACATAGTTCTCAAGGAGATTCAGCACGACACAGAGTGTGACAAAGCTGACTCTTTGAAATACAAGTACTACTCATTTTTGCCAGCTGAGTGGACTGCATCAATGTGAAATAAAGTGTCTTGATCAAGGACACAGTGTGCCATCAGGAATTGAACTCATGACCTTACAATCATGAATTAAATACCCTAACCACTAAGCCACACGCCTTCACCCTGTTATTGAATACATACATATTAAAGCAAGGACTATTGGCGAAACATTTCCTGCAAAACTTCTTCCAGATGACACACAATCTGTAAGTGAAGCAGTTAGGTAAGACTATTTTACAGACTATTTTACAGACCAACCTGTACCAATTGTCATTTTTGTTATCCAAATTTCAGCAATGAAGCTTTGTTTTTTTTGTTTTTTTAGTTAGAAACCAGCTTCTATAGGGTAAGAGTTTGGTTAGGATCGGTGTTGATATTTAGTAGTCATTTGAGGAAAGACTATTGGCCTGAATTTTGATAGCCTGTCTTTCTGCTGTATCTATAATTGCAAATGTTGCAAATATGTGAGTTGTCTAACCTACTTAACAGAAACTTAGGGGAGAAATTTTCATCATATCAACAGAGTGAAATGTGTGGGTACATGTTCTGCATTTGAGAGGACACCAACAACAGTGACAGGAAGTGTAACCTATCTTAGACCTGTGGTAGATACATCACACCCTACCTTGAATGATATGCCTTTGATAATCAGAAACAGGAAATAGCTACTAAATACCTAATTAATAAGAGAGATAAAGATACCTCCTAATCTTGCAATTGAAATGTGATAAAACAATGTTGTAACGAAAAATGTTGAGTGTGTCATATCAACATGGTAGATAATCAGTCACATGATTAGCAACTGTCCAAAATTATTAACTAAGAATTACCTTCTTATAAGATATGGCATTGTTGCGAAAACTATTTTCACTAATATCCACAGGATATGGTGAACTAAGGAAGTACTTATTACTTTTGTATCTGGGTTTTAGGTATTCATTTGTATCTATTATCATAGGTGTACTAGGTTATGCAACATGAGTTGGTCATAAAAGGTTGGAAATGCTGGAGCTTTTCAAGAAAGAACAAAGCAATTTAATTTGCAAACTCTGGAACCAATTTAGTGGGTACAATGAAGATCTGTGAAAACATTCTAAGTTGGTAACATTGACATATGTATACAATCACATGTGTACATTTGACAAATATACATACATAAAGAGTAATCAAACACATGCACACACATGATGAGTAATCACATGCATCCACACTTTTGTACTAAGGAGATATGTATGTCCATTACATGAGAGTAAGTTTATTCATGTATATACTTGCATATATGAGCATATTCACATATAAATTCCTGGAACTGACTAGCTTCAAACAAGAAGTCTTTGTCATTTTGTCTGAATCCTATCAAGAAAATCTTAGATACATATTAAAGAAAAACTTAAATACATGCAAGCACTTAGATACATATCATAGAAAAACATAGATACATGCAAGCATGCATGCATACCTACATATATACACAAATCCATACTATATTTATTCATATATAATACACACACATGCATAATATGCACCACTATTTTTGTGCAATAAAATGATAGGAAAAATATTTGTCTGCCGCTATGTTCTGAGTTCAAATTCCACCGAGGTCGACTTTGTCTTTCATCGATAAATTATCGGGGTTGATAAATTAAGTACCAGTTACGCACTGGGGTCAATGTAATCGACTTAATCCCTTGTTTGTCCCCTCTATGTTCAGCCCCTTGTGGGCAGTAAAGAAATAAGAAACTGTTTGGAAGCCTGTTGTATATACGTATATAAGTATGTGTGTTTGTCCCTCACCTGCCACTTGGCAACTGGCATGGGTTTGTTTATTCTTGCAACCTAGCAGTTTGGCAAAAGAGACTTAAGATCATTTAATAAAATAAAAGGAAATATTTTTTTTAATAAATTATATATAAAATTATTTCAACATATTAGATGATCTATATATTGCACAACAATAGATTGTAATGTTTTATATACATACAATGCCATCATCATCATCATCATCATAAAACATGTTAAATGATGATGATGATAATGATGATATAGCATATATAAAACATTATAATCTATTGCAATGGGTTATTGAAACAAAATTTTAAGAAGCGTATGCTCTAGAAGCAGCTTATATACATAATCTGTAATACATAGCAATGTAATAAACGGAAGTAGAGTTTGTCATTTTGCTGTTTCCATTTCATTGTTACATTTTATTTCTGAATCCAGAAATATAAGATAATAAACAACCTTGAGGAATATTATCTTACAGGGACACACTTATGAAATATAATGAATATTTAATGTATTATCACTATCATAGTAAAATGTGATACTATTATCGTAATTTAAACTCTTCATTACACATCAGTTAACTTGAACAATAGATATAATTTATGCCATTCTGAATATAGTCTGCTCTGAACCTACAGGCTCATGAAGTTGAACCTTATCTGTATTTTCAAGCCATTTAAGCTCCGAATATAGGATGCTCCACTAAACAGCACAATCTATCACAAGGTTAACCCTCAGATGCCACTGGTCCTCTTTTGTGCTGAATCAATGTGAAGGGATTGGCCTTGTTCAAGGACATAAGTGCAGTGTCAAGTATGAGAATCAAACCCACAACTTAATGATTGTTAACCCAACACCTTAACCACTAAGCCACTCATATCTTAACCATGAACCCACACATCATCACCATCCTGAATATGGCTACAGAAAAATAGGTAACATTTAGTTCTTGAGAACAATTTGTTCCCACAATTTTTAGGGTTAAAAATCAGTTAAAAATGTGTGTACTGTACATGAATAAATACAGTACATTAAGTAAAGGGTGAACCATCAAAGCTAAAGCTACAATCACTACGACCAACTATTCAATATCTAAGAAGACTTGGTATACAACTTTACTTCTCAGAAGTGGTAATGAACAAAACTACATCTGGCAAATTACATTATCAAAAAGCACTCTGCATTAAGATATCTTGTCAGTACTGCTCTTTGTCCTATTGTTAAAGCCATTACCATGCCTGCTCATAAATCATAGTGTTTATAGAAATGGAGACTTAGAACCTAGTAGAAAACCTCAGCTCTTTACAGAAGACCTGAAGTTGTATGAGCCAAATATCAATAATATCAAAAAGCAATTGGATCTTATTAACTGTAAGTATGAAAAGTATCAAAATCAATTGAATACTTATTGGCACACAGACTTTAAAATAAATTTCCTAATTTCAAGCATGCATTTCTGGTGGTATGACAAGGAAAAAGGCAACCAAATTAAAAATGCAACCAACCTTATACTGTTGTTCAGGGCACTAAGAAGCTGGTCACTTATATTAATGTAGGAAGAAAAATACAGAAAGATTATATCTCTGGAACCATTGATGAGGAGATTTCAAATCAATTACGCAATTGCTGCAGGGAATTAGTTAAAATGGTTCACCCCTCCCACATGAGGAATAGAATAACCTAGTCATTATAAGTAAAGAGAAGTACATGAAGTACCAGAGTACATAGTAGGTGTTGAGAGATAGTCGTGTTTTTACTGGTTTTACTAAGTATACTGTATACCGAAGTGGGCGTTATAACAATCTAACGTTTTAAGGATTATAACAGTGATGACGAGGATTTAAACAACTCATGAGGAATTAATAAACTCAATGAGGATTTAAGCAACTCACAAGGAATTAAGAAACTTGAAGAGGAGTTAGGAAACTCACAAAGTTGGTGTATAAATTTTACAAAAAGTTGTAGAAGTATGAAAAATTTGTTGGCAGGTTTGCTTGAGTTGCAAAAACAACAACAACAATAATTGAGAGAACAACAACAGTAGATACAACTGAAAGAGCAACAACAGTAGTAGTTGTCAGGATAGTCGGAAAAAGTGTTCTTGACAGACTATGTCACGACCTCCATAACAGAGTTCAAATATGAACCTGACGAAGGAGTTATCTTTGAAGCATACTACTGAAGGAATGAGCAAATCTTCGAGAAGGAATGTTAACATTGGGATGATGAGGTGAAAACATGCTTAATCTTGAGAAAAGTGGCGGCAACAGAGCATGAATGATACAGTGATTATGTATTTCCCAGAAAACCTTCTGACTTAAACTGTAATGGCACAATAGATATATTGTGTAAAATTTTCAGTGAAAAAAGCTCATTGTTCAACACACACAGGAAGTGTCTCAGCATAGGGAAAAACAATAATGATGACTACATCACATACGCTGGTAGAGTAAACAGGGAATGTGAGAAGTTTAAGCTGGATGAATTAATGCCAGATATGTTCAAATGCCCGGTTTTTATACAGAGGTTTACTTCCAAAAAGGATTCAGAAGTTAGAACTAGAATTCTAATAAAGCTGGAACAAAACCAGGATGCAAGTGTCAGAAAAATGTGTGGAAGGGTAGTCAAATTAAGACATGACACAGAGGAAATCGAATGTAAAGATTATTTCCAAGTAAAGTAAATGTGAAATAGTCAGAATAGAGATAAAGAATTTTCTAAAAAACATGACAAAAGTCAGGAAATAAACCCATGTTTTGCATGTGGAAGTATACACCTGAGGAAAGATTGTCCATTCAAGAAAGCAGGGGTAGGGGGGCTGTCATTGTGGTAATAGAACAAAAATTATAAAATGTCAGAACAAAGGAAAAAGAATAAATAGTATGTCATCAGAAGAAATTGGTAATATTACGATGAGGAAATTTGTGAATGTAAAAATCAGAAGTGTTAAAATGCTGTTGGACATTGGTAATAATATCACCATTATAAACGAAAAAATATGGAAATATGATGGTAAGACAAAATTAATTAAATTGGAAAAGGTAGCACAGACCACACATCGCAAAAATGACATTGGCGAAACTACAGGAGTTGGAGTCGGAAGTTCTCCATCATCCATCATACTCACGTGATCTTGCTCCCATTGACTTCTTCCAGAATTTGGATAACATTTTGATAGGAAAAAAATTTAATTCTGATGATGCTGTAAAACAGGCCTTCCAAGATTTTATTGACTCTGGATTGCCAGGCTTTTACAGTTCCAAGCTGAACAAGCTACTGCTGAAATGGCAAAAGTGTATTGGCAATATGGGTGCATACTTTGATGAATAAAGCTATTCCTTATATTTATAAAACATTAGCAAACATTTTTGTCTTTTCTGCAGATTTCATACTTATTGACCTAATATATATACTTGAGGGAACAATAAAAAAAGGCGTATTATTTGATGCTCAAAAAAAATGGAAAAGTCTCTAATGTTTTGAGCCTATGCTCTTTGACAGAAAGGAGTGGGGAAAGGAAACAGAAAGAAAAAAATGGAGAGAGAAAAAAAAACGTCTGGATTAATGGTTTCCCATGTAGAATTATATATATATATATGTTTATGAGGGATATTTAAAAACAGTTGTGTCAAACAATAAATATGTCAGTGCACACACTTCTATATTGCTACCTTACAAGGAATCCAAGTGTTTTAAGGATTAATTCAAGATGTGTATTTCATTTTCAGTTGGTAAGGCAAATCAGAGGAAACAAAAGGGCAAAATATTATCTTTGCAACTCAGAAGAACTTCCTGCAACGACAGCTTGTTAAATCAATTCAGAATTACTATGACCTGTATGTATATAGTTTGATAAGCACTCTTTTCTTTGTGTGTGTGTGAGTGTGTGTATGTATTCTTTCATTTCTTTCAGTTACTGGACTGTGGTCATGCTGGAGCATTGAACAAGTTGATCTCAGTACTTATTTTTTTGAAGTTTGGTACTTATTCTGTTGGTCATTTATACTGAGTCTCTAAGTTACCGGGATTTAAACAAGCCAACACCAGTTGTCAAGCAGTGGTTGTGGATAAACAAAGACATATGCACACACACACAGCAGGTTTCCACACATTTTCTTATTTCTTTACTGCCCACAAGGGGATACACACAGAGGGGACAAGCAAGGACAGACAAACGGATCAAGTCGATTATATAGACCCCGGTGCGTAACTGGTACTTATTTAATCGCCCCCGAAAGGATGAAAGGCAAAGTCGACCTTGGCAGAATTTGAACTCAGAACGCAAAGACAGACGAAATACTGCTAAGCATTTCGCCCGGTGTGCTAACGTTTTTGCCAGCTTGCCGCCTTCCACACATTTTCTGTCTACTAAATTCACTCATATGGATCATCATCATCATTATCATTTAACGTCCGTTTTCTATGCTGGCATGGGTTAGACAGTTTGACTGGAACTGATAAGCTGAGAGCTGTACCAGATTCTTGTCTGATTTGGCTTGGTTTCTACAGCTGGATGCCCTTCCTAACACCAAAAATGCCAAGAGTGTAATGGATGCTTTTACGTGCCACCGGTATGAGTTCCATATGCATTGCACTGGCAACGTTCATAACTATGATTTCACAGGTGCCATTTATATGACATTGACAATGGTTACAACTGCGTTGGCTTGACAAGTCCTTTCAGTCACTTGTCATCAGCTATGTGAAGCCAACATTTGAAGATCACACTTCACCACCTCACCCCTCGGCCCTATTGGTCCCAACATGCAAATCAGGTAAAGGCCATGACTACAACTTCACTTGGCTTGACAAGTCCTCTGAAGCACAGCATATTGGCAAAGGTGTTGGTTAACTGTCATCACCTCTGTGAAGCCCAACATTTGAAAATATATATTTTTGGTGTGGTGTTTTCAGTCTGACAAAAGCTTGTGATGTAATGGCTTAGGTGTTGGGCTCACAATTGTTAGGTCATGGGTTCAATTCCCAGAAAGAGCGCCTCATTGTATCCTTGAGAAAGAGAGATACTTCATGTCATTTTGCTTAGCACAGGCAACACCTGCATGGATAACCCTGTGATGAACTAACACCTATGGTGGGGGTCAATGTGGATGACTTGTACTTTCAGATCCTTAATCCTTTAGCATTCAGATTACTCTGGTTTTTTGTTCTTTCTTTTAATTATTGTACATGTTGTTCATCATTAGTTTCACACGCGCACACACACACACACACACACACACACACACACATTTGCTTATTCTATTACTATTTTTGGTGAGTGGGCTTAACATGCTAGGGCATTGCTTTCAAGAGCTATTTTAATCATATCCACCCCAATATTTATTCCAATCTGCTATTTATTATATTGATCTCTGTTTATTCAGTGAACTTGAAAACAACTTCTTTCTACCAATTTCTCTTCATAAAGTACTGTTGAGCCCATATCAATTGTAGAAGTTATTTCCTCATAGCACCTTGTAGTGGGACTGAACAGGAAACCATGTGGTTTGGGTATTTAAACTTCATACCCATAGAGCCATACCTGCAACTCTGTGTGTGTGTGTGTGTATGCATATATGTGTGTGTGAACTAACAATTGATAAAACCTTACATTTTTAAAGAACTCAACACCAGATACACTGATCGTATAGAATCAAAGACAGAATTGAGAGTTCAAATTATCTCAGAGATATCTTTGTTTCTTAGATAAATCATAATTCTTGTCTAATCATCAGAGATTATCATTTATATATTTTTCTAATGGACTTTTGATAAAGCCTATCTTATCACAATATTTTAAAATCTGAATTTGAAAAGTATTACAATAATTTTTCAAATTCAGATTTTGTTGTGTTGTGATAGAAATGTTTACATGTGGACTTTATCGAAAGTCCATTAGTAAAATAAATGATAATTGCCTGATTAAACGGGAATTTTTTTTTATGTATCATCATCATCATCATCATCGTCATTGTTGTCATTTTTATCTTCATCATCATCATCATCGTCATTGTTGTCATTTTTATCTTCATCATCATCAACGTCATCATCATCAAAGCATTTGTTGCTGCCACCTATGTTGTCATTGCCATCTCCATCAGTACCACAGCCACTGCCACTGCCACCACCACCACCACCATCGCCGTTGTCATCATCATTCTCATCTCCAATTTTTTTTTATCATGCTGCCATGGCTGAACGAAATTTATTGAAACATTATTCCTTCTTTCTAAGACTGGATGTCCTTCCTGTAGCCAACACTTACTTGTTTTTCAAGTAAAGTATTATTATTCTACTAGTCTTCACATGCTCAAAACCACTGATGAGCTACAGGACATAGTTACAAGAGAGGTAAACAGGCACCACTTTCACTCAAAGTGTCATACAAAGACAGTTGGAAACTAAAATTCAATGTGGTATTGCTCTAAGCTATATACATATATATATGTGTATACATATAAATATATATAT
>NC_068984.1:122159434-122159636 GCF_001194135.2 Octopus bimaculoides | reverse complement strand
CATCATCATCATCATCGTCATTGTTGTCATTTTTATCTTCATCATCATCAACGTCATCATCATCAAAGCATTTGTTGCTGCCACCTATGTTGTCATTGCCATCTCCATCAGTACCACAGCCACTGCCACTGCCACCACCACCACCACCATCGCCGTTGTCATCATCATTCTCATCTCCAATTTTTTTTTATCATGCTGCCAT
>NC_068984.1:122149014-122154658 GCF_001194135.2 Octopus bimaculoides | reverse complement strand
TATATATATATATATATATATACACATATATATATATACATACATACATACATATATATATATATGAATATATATATACATATATATGTATAGCTGCATATATGTGTGTGGGCATGGGCTGGATGTTTTGACAGGATCTCATGAGTTGTCAGATCATGTCATTCTCCAGTGTTTGCTTTGGCATGTTTTATACAGGTAGAAGTTTTTACTATGACCAACCACTTTACAGCATGCGTGTGCATATACATCATAATTATCATCATCATCATCATCAACATTAAACTTTCTTTTTCCATGCTGGCGCAGGTTGGACGGCATGACAGGAACTCACAAGGCCAAGGACCACAGGCTGTTTTTACTTAGCTGGATGTCCTTCCTGATGTCAAACACTCCTCAGAGTGTACTGGCTGCTTTCTATGTGGTACCTTGGTTTTAGGATCTTAATTCTGTTATATTGTGCAAATCTTCTCAAGTACAGTAATTAGTCACATATCTTGGTCCTCTGTCATCTCCTTTGTAAGGTCCAACATTTTGAGATTGTCCTTCAGTACTGTACCCCATAGTGGTTCACCCATTGGCTTGATATTGTTGTAGTTGTGGTGTATTCTAGTAACATAATACCAAATTGGAAAATGAGAATGTGTAACGTTTATATATTTTTCATATGAATTGACTTCAAAGTAAAACTGAAACCAGTTTCTTAACTCCAACTATATAAAAACCTCTTTTTGTGAAACAGTGAATAGATTCAAAAGGTCAAGTGTGTATATTCATAAATATTTACAAAGAGCATTCATGAAAGACTACGTCAAACCCTATGACATATCTCTTCAGATTATAAACTAATACCTATGTACCTATGATCATTGTACCTATGATCATTGTTACACTCAGTTTTTTTTCTTTAGCTCCACGTTGGTTGTGATTGAACTTACCTTTGATCAAAAGCATTCATCCATGAACCCTTTTGTTTTTTCTTTTAGCTCTTTTATATTTTAAACTACATCATCCAATAATTTTAGGGACTGTGAAACTTGAAGCAAATAAAGCTATAAATAGTTGCATGTAAATATTGGACTGAAAAATCCTTTTGGGTAGAAAATGTCAAAGACTGGCTGTAGGACAGAAACCCACATTTCCTGTTGACATGACAGGTGCTCTATCATTGGTAGTCTTCCCGTTACAGCCTTTGACTTTTTTGTCCAAAAGAGTTTTGATACCCAATATTTACATGCTAATATTTATAGCTTTAAGGCAGTGAGTTGGCAGAATTTTAGCATGCCAGGCAAAATGCTTAGCAACATTTAGTCTATCTTTGCATTCTGAATTCAAATTCCACCGAAGTCAACTTTGCTTTTCATCCTTTCGGAGTTGATAAAGTAAGTACTAGTTGAGCACCGGGGTTGATGTAATTGACTTACCCCCTCCCCTGAAAATGCTAGCTTTGTGCCAAAATTTGAAACCATTATTTATAGCTTTATGCAAGTTGGTGAACTGGCAGAATTGTTAGTATGTTGGCAAGATGCTTAGCAGTATTTCATCCATCTTCATGTTCTGAGTTCAAATTCTGCTGAGGTTGACTTTGCTTTTCATCTATTTGGGATCAATAAATTAAGTACCAGTTAGTAGAACATTGGGGTCGATGTAACTGGCTTAACCCCACCAAAATTCAAAATCATTTTTTATAGTTTTATGTGCTTCCAGATCCAGTATTTCGAAAAGAATTATTTTACTTTATCCAGTGTAGTTAGTCTAAGACATTTTGATATAGAGCGTGATTTAAGCAGATAGTTTAGGTGTGATTTAAGAGAAATTTGATTGCTGTTTTTAAGGGATCAAGCCACTATGAAGATATTCCTTAATGCATAAGTAATAATCTTGTAAAGCAGGAGTTTTAGAAATAGAAAAAGAAGTGAAACCAGTTCATGAACTCAGACAATAGCAAGTCTCTTTCTCTGATATACTCCTTACATTCAACAGGCAGACTGTGATATAAATATTTAAGAAAAGAGTTTACTACCTCGGCATATTGACCAAATATGACATTAATAATGTAACATATTTTCTTCAGGATATGATCATTTAAGTGTGAAAAAGAATGTCAAAGTCTGTTTTATTGAACTAAAAAGTTTGAAAAACAAAAATGGTACAAAATACCAAAGTATATAAAGCTTAAGGGTAGGGGTATAAAGTATGTAAGAGATATATTTTGTGTGTGTGTGTGTGTGTGTGTGCATGTTTGTGAATGTATATATATATATATGTATTTGTGAGTGCATGTGAGTATCTATCTGCATCTGTGATTATGTGTGAGCTTGTGTGTGTTGTGCTTTGCTTTGTATCTATTTATATGTCTCATTATAAGTGTGTGTATACTTATCCAAGCATGTAAGAATATGTGTCAATAAATCCCTCTATTTCAATACACACATATACACACTCTATGAGCACAGGGTATCAAGTCTCATTATCATAAGAAAAATAAAATGTGATACTCTCTCCTCTTCCTCTCTCCTTATATCCCTCCCCTGTCTGTCTGTCTGTCTCTCTTTATGAAAACACATGCACCCAAATACATATGTACATGTATATACACACAAATACATCTGTATGTGTGTGTGTGTGTGTGTGTGTATCTACTATATAGTTGAGAGTATATGTGTGTATGTATGTGTTTATATCACTGAAAGGCTCTGAAATGGTGTGTCCTTGAGAAAAACAGATTTGATTTTCAAAATCCACTTCCCAGCAGGAATGTATTTGGTAATTAGTAATAAAAAAATATAATTTGCTATGAGAAATAACTCGACTTTTAGATCCTTAAATCACTATATCAGTCCAATCTGTCTATCTGTCTCTTTCTGTATTTTTATGGTTTTCCCCTCTCTGTATACATTTACCACACTCCCATTCTTTCTCTGTATATTTCTCATGTGTGCTACTCCTGACTCTTTCTTTTGACATGATTGCTTTTATTTTGTTTAAAACTTTCTCATAATGTTTTTACTTTCATTTTGTGATAAACTGTTATCAAGCAGAAAATGCTAGCTTCCAAATCCTGTTTTCTGATTGGGTAAAATTTATCAAACTTTAAATCTCTGAAATTTCATTAAAGCAACAGAGTTGAAAGACCCTAATGAAGCATCAGTGACGAGCTCAGATGACACCCGAACAGAGAAGGAATAGACTTGATACGTGAACACATGCCTTCATCACATATTCTCAGGAGAGACTTGAACATAGCATGCATCAGTTAGATGGCAAGCGCATAGACTCAGGAGATGATGTCCCATTTCAGTGCAAATGACTTCAATTTCCAGTGAAACTTAGTTTTACCATGACCACCAACAAATTGCAAGGCAAATATTTTCAGTTGCTGGTTTACACCTTGAAGAGCCCTGCTTCACCCATGGTCATCTTTACATTGGACAAGTAGGAAGTGAGAAAAATCTTTACATCTATGCACCAAATAGAAAAACAAAAACAATTTCTTTTACTGGGACGTTATAAATTGCTCCAAATAATGTAGAAATCTGTCCTGATCAAGAGACTTATTCATTGGGGAAGATATGGTTGGACTTGAAATTAAAAGTAATAGGCACAGGAGTGGCTGTGTGGTAAGTAACTTGCTTACGAACCACATGGTTCCGGGTTCAGTCCCACTGCGTGGCACCTTGGGCAAGTGTCTTCTACTATAGCCTTCGGCAAAAAGAGATCGATAGAATAAGTACTAGGCTTACAAAGAATAAGTCCTGGGGTCGATTTTCTTGACTAAAGGCGGTGCTCCAGCATGGCCGCAGTCAAATGACTGAAACAAGTAAAAGAGTAAGAGAGTAAAGAGTATATGTTTAATGATTAAGGTGGCTAGATGCGATTTAAAACCAAAAAGGAAAAAAACAATCACCATTACTAAAAGTGACTGAGGTGCAGGATTGCACCAGCATTGCTAGAAACAAGAGTCGAAAACTCTTTAGCTATGAACAAAGCACAGCTCTATGTACTGATTAGGGAGACAACTTCCCCACAGAAAGTGAAGGCAAAGTGATTTAAGATAGCTGCTGTTAGCCTTTCATGATTCATGATTGCCTACATTCTGGACACAAGCTTCAATTGATGAACACAATACCTTCATACAACTTGAATAAGTAATCTTAAATTAGCCTCTATACAAAAGGCTGTGCTTCAGTATCATCTTTAGTAATGATGAGTAAAACAAATTTATAGATTGTTTCATTTTATTCTATTTATTTGATATAAAGACTGGGGACATCCATGATGCCTCAAGATCCTCCTTATGGGTCAGTTTAATTTGATTCATATTCAGCGTAAACTTCTGATGGTCAATGTTTATAGAGAAAATGTGAATTCACAGAAAATTCCAAGGGGAAATAGTTTGGGGGAGAATGGATTGAGCATAGTGTTAAGAACAGAGATTTGGTGGCTGAAGCATAATTTTATACATACATTACATACACACACACACATGGTTGGAGCAAAGATGGTTGTATGGTCAAGAAGTTTGCTTGTGAACCTCATGGTTTTGGGTTCAGTCCAACAACAAGGTATTTTATATTGCAATATAATACCCAAAAAGACATGTAAATAGCACACACATCAAAAAATTAACATGTCACAACTGGCATTAAAACTTATCGGTTAAAAGTTTGGTTGTTACAAAAAAATTCACACGTGTTTGCTGATACACTTGGCTGTCAATTAAAAAATCTTTGACAGGACAGTCAACATGAATTCAATCAGAATCTAAGAAACAGTACAAAAGCCAAATATATTCAATTCTTGAAAATGAGACTGTGAATATCTGGAAATGATATTCTAATTGTGAAAAATAACTTGAGAATATATGAAAAATCTAAAATATAAAAAGCTAGAATTTGAACATATTCATTTATTTAGTGAAACACGTACACACATACACATGTGTGTGTGTGTGTGTGTGTGTGTGTGTGTGTGTGTGTGTGTGTAAATATATATATATGAGGTGCATTCCAGAAGTTTGTAGACTTTCCAGGAGAGACATTTCATAAATTCCTATGGTGTTTTTGCTCCAGTTTAAAACAAAACTTTATTGCATAGTGAGCTTCCAAAGTGTATTCATGTCTCAATTGTATTCTGCAAACTAGTTAGCAGTGACAAACAGTGTTTAGTAGGGTGTGCTCAAAGTTCTGTTATAGCTCAATTTAGTAGGGTGTGCTCAAAGGTATGTTACAGCTCAATTACAGCTCTCCTTCAATTTGGAATAACAAAAGTTGGCAAGTCAGCTTATTAGAACCAGAGTAATGATATACTAAAATTACAATAATCTAGGACATTTATAACTTTCTTTCCTAAAAAGGTCTCAAAATTTCTGGAATGCATCTCATATCTATATCTATATATATATGTGTGTGTGTGTGTGTGTGTGTATACTCTTTACTCTTTTTACTCTTTTACTTGTTTCAGTTATTTGACTGTGGCCATGCTGGAGTCCCGCCTTTAGTTGAGCAAATCGACCCCAGGACTTATTCTTTGTAACCCTAGTACTTATTCTATCAGTTTCTTTTGCCGAACCGCTAAGTTATGGGGATATAAACACACCAGCATCGGTTGTCAAGCGATGTTGGGGGGACAAACACACACACACACA
>NC_068984.1:122146787-122148941 GCF_001194135.2 Octopus bimaculoides | reverse complement strand
ATATATATATATATATACATAGATACGACAGGCTTATTTCAGTTTCCGTCTACCAAATCCACTCACAAGGTTTTGGTCAGCCTGAGGCTATAGTAGAAGACACTTGCCCAAGGTGCTACACAGTGGGACTGAACCCGGAACCATGTGGTTCGTAAGCAAGCTACTTACCACACAGCCACTCCTATGCCTACATATATGTGAAGTAAAATATAGCATATTAAGTTTGTTTGTTCTTTGTTTTTGTTTGTAATGAAAGGGCAATAAACAAGACTCTTCTCAGGGCTTCTAATTGGTGAGGGAAAGAGAGAAAGGGAGGAACGAGGAGGTTATATTTAGATAGGAAACCCAGCCTAAATACATGCAATTGAGTGGACTCTTCTAAAAGTACACAAGGGTCAGGTGGTAATGTTAATACTGGTGATAGATTAAGTCTACCATTCATGAACAATCTCTCTAAGAGCCTCCCACATTCTTTCTATTAAATTTTTCATGCAAGGCTTTGGTAGACTTGGAACAATGGTAGAAAATTCTGGTCCAATTTGACAAAGCAAACTTTTTAACTACACATCCATGCCTCTTATGTCCACCCTAATCCAACAGACTTATATTCAAAGATATCTTGACAATGCCATAATTTTTTTTCTCTGACATAATGTATCTAGAACCACATAATCCACCCCAGTTATAAGATGGTATGATGTGATTTAAGGTAGCTGTGACTGCTATTTTTAGCCGGTGAGTAACTTTGCTGAGGCTCCCTTGTTGGAGTGTTTGAACAGATATTTATATCATAGCATAACTTCTGTAATGTGAACCACTTAACCATGAAAAGGCAATTAAAGTAATGACTATTTGCAAGCTTATTTGCACCATTGAACTCCATATTAGCGATCACTCATATACCACATCGTTATAAAATTACTTTTCTCAACTAAGAAACTGTTGTTGTTGCTGTTGTCATTGTTGTTGCTGTTGTTGTTGTTGTTGCTGTTGTTGTTGCTTGCTCAAGCTCCGGGTCAACTCTTATTATGCGAACCCACGATCAGAGGCATTGCAGATATGACAAGCCCATCCTTTTAAATGTGTATAAGACTACAACAACATTATCTAATGTACCTTTTATATCAAGGAGGTAAGGTATGGTTTGTAAAAGATTTGGTTTCTGTTTCTAGCAAGCTGAATGACCAACAGAACACAAACTTATGAGAGTATGTTACGTAAGACAAGTCTGTATGGAAAGCTTTAAAGTGTTTGAATTTTCACGAATCTGTATCATAGAAGTTGAAAGTAATCTGTAGCAAATACGTCTCTACCAGAGTTGACCTTCTTGGCTTAGGCAGAAAATTCAGATGAGCAATACTCTTCCTTTTCTTTTCTTTCTTCTTTAATTAATTAATTAATTTATCCATTTATTTTTGCAGTTGCTAGGTCAACGTCATATATACACTGTAGCTATGTGTATATATATACATGTATATATATACATGTATATATATACATGTATATATAATATTTTTACAAACCATATATATACATGTATATATATACATATATATACATGTATATATAATATTTTTACAAACCATACCTTACCTCCTTGATATAAAAGGTACATTAGATAATGTTGTTGTATGCACACATACACACACAAATATATATACTTATATTCATATAAGTATGCATGCTTATATTCATGTATATATATATATATATATATATATTTGTATATGTATGTATATATATATATTTATATATACATACTTATATATATATATCTTATATTTTTTATCTTTTATTTGTTTTAGTCATTTGACTTGGGGCACTGCCTCGAAGAATTTTTAGTCGAATGAACGAACCCCCAATTCTTAATTTCATTGAGCCTAGTACTTATTCTATTGGTCTCATACTGTTAAGTAATGAGGATGTAAAAACCAACATTGGCTATGAAGTGGTGGTGGGGGGACAGACAGACAGACATACACACGATGGGTTTCTTTCAGTTTCTGTTTACCAAATTCACTCACACGGTTTTGGTTAGCCTGAGGCTATAGTAGAAGACACTTGCCCAAAATGGGACTGAGCTCAGAACCATGTGGTTTGGAAGCAAGCTTCTTACCACATAACTACATCTGCACTTTATATATATATATATAT
>NC_068984.1:122142068-122146645 GCF_001194135.2 Octopus bimaculoides | reverse complement strand
ATGCGTATAAGAAGAGATGACCACTAGGTGGACATCCAATATGCTAGAAAGAAGTCATCAACAACCCAACCACAAAAGAAAAATCATGTTCTCCAGAAAAAAATTCAGCAAAATACCAGAGCTTTTTCTTTTGTAGTTGGGTCGTTGATGACCTCTTTCTAGCATATTGGATGTCCACCTAGTGGTCATCCCTTCTTATACGCATCATCATCATCTTCATCATCGTCGTTTAACATCTGCTTTCCATGCTAGCATGGGTTGGACGATTTGACTGAAGACTGGTGAAACCAGATGGCTACACCAGGCTCCAATCTGATTTGGCAGAGTTTCTACAGCTGGATGCCCTTCCTAACGCCAACCACTCTGAGAATGTAGTGGGTGCTTTTACGTGCCTTTACGCATATATATATACATATACACACACACACATATATATATATGTCATCATCATCATCATCACCATCATTTAATGTTTGTTTTCCATGCTGGCATAGGTTGAATGGTTTGACAGGAACTGGTAAGGCCAGAAGCCATACCAGTCCCCATTGTCTTTTTTGACGTGGTGTCTACAGCTGGATGCCCTCCCTAATACTAACCACTTTATAGAATGTACTGGGTACTTTCCACATGGCATCAGAAACCAGTGTTTATCATGTTGCACCAGCACCAGTGCTTTTTACATGGTGCCATCACCGGCAGGGTCACCAAGCACCTTGCAAGACAAGGGCAAAAAAAAAAGCAAAAGCCACTTGACTAGGAGAAGGAAGTAGTATTGAAGGGGAGGCTTTATGCCAGTTGAGAGATTAACCCTTTTGTTACCATATCTCTATTGAGATGGTCTGTGATTCTTTCAATTGATTTTAAATATAACAAAGAATTTAGTAGAATAACTTAGTTATCATTAAGCTAGTGTTCAGAACATAAATTGTGACTAAGGTTTGGTGGAAGATTTTAATTTAGAACTTTTGAAAACAAGACATTTGTACTATAGAGCCAGAGCAGGTTTCAGCTGGGTTAGTATCAAAAGGGTTAAAGGTACAGAGGGACAGAGATAGGTGTCATGCTATAGATACATGGATATCCCAGTTGGAAAGGAAAGGAGAGTGAGGTAGAGAGTAAGATGAAAAGAGTGATAGTGAGAGAGATGATGGCAAAGATGAGTTGGGGCATGCTCTCAAGGGACTTTGGTCGTAGTGAGAATAGGTGAAGTGATACAGAGGTTTGGACTGGGTTAGTGGGCAGGATAGAGGTGACTAGCAAATGAAGGAGAGAGAGACATAGGTGAATCTCGGGCTCTTCTAATGATAGACTGGAATCTCTGTGATTATCTTTGCTAGAATAAAATTGAAAATTATGAAAGTAAGCTGTGTTTCACGATTTTCAAGTCTCTGAAGTTGAACACTGTTTAAATATGTGGTACACTACAAGTGGTGAGGCGTGGTGAGCAGGCAGAATCGTTAACACACTGGGCAAAATGGCTAACAGCATTTCATCTGTCTTTATGTTCTGAGTTCAAATTCCACTGAAGTTGACTTTGCCTTTCATATTTTTGTGGTTGATAAAAAAAAGTACCAGTTGAACACTGGGGTCAATATAATCAACTTACTCCCACCCTTAAGCATTGCTGGCCCTGTGCCAAAATTTGAATCCAATATGTAGTACAGTATGGCTAGCCATCACTTGTGAGTGAGCATGGCTTAGTCATATGTATTATGCTTATGCTAATTGCTATGGTTTTTTTTATGTAGTCACTAGCATATAGAGACTCTCTCTTGCCTCTTGAATGTTCATTTAGTGGTATATCCAGAATGTGACAGCTGAAGGGACAAAGTGTAGCACTGGCATCTAATTAGTACTCATTTACAGCTGAGTAAACTGGAGTAACATGAAATGAAGTACCTTGCTCAAGGACACAACATGCCACTCTGTCTAGGAAATGAACTTGCAACATTATGTCCAAGTGCTAAATGCGCTAACCACTAATGCCTCTATAGTGTAGTACAGTGGTTCTCAAATTTTTTCAGGCTGCCACCCACTTGGTTCTAAGGCCACATTCCTAGTGCACCCTACCTCACTATTACAGACAAAAACAATTTTCTGCAGCAAATTCAAAACGACAGTAGCTTACAAATAAAACTTAACCTAATTACCCCTTTATTTTGTTTGTTTGTAATTTTTTCATCCATTGCTCTGTTTTGGTTACCCCATTATCGCCCCATTTTTCTTCAATGGACCCCTGAAACTTTCCACTGCCGGGGATGTGGGGGTGGAGGCAGTACCGCTCACTTTGGGAACCATTGGTGTAGTATATTATGTCATGGCTGGCACATTGTATATCAAACAAAACAATGATATTGGTTTGGCACACATTATGCTATTCCTCTTGTATCGCAATGATATTATGCAGACACCAAACTGAGATATCACATGGAGATGATATCAATATCACTCTAGCACACCAATGATATTACAACAATAACCCAACAATATTATCCAACAACTAAACAAAGATATCACTCTCATAAACTAATATTATTAAACAAACATAAAGGACAGTACACTTAAGCTAAGTAAGAAATTATGAACCAACTACAATAATATTGCATGCAGTATACATTACATTGATCTTAAACTTAAATGAATGTTATTATACAAGCAAGACAATGATACTGCCTTATACAGTGGCACAACTCATAATTGATTGTGTTGAAAACCCACAGAACTAGGTGTTGCCTTGGTTCTGGTAGTTTATGGCCCACTGGTTAAGGTCAGTTATAGCTTTCAGCCTGTAAATGGAAATATAGGCTAAGCAGTTTAAATAGTAAAATGATTCATATAATATACATGTCGATATAAGTATATATATGTATTTGTATAAAATTTATATTGTATTCATATAATATACATGTCGATATAAGTATATATGTATTTGTATACATTGTATAATATATGTGATGAATGTATAATTGTATACATATACGCGCATGTGTGTGTGTATACATCTATTGAAATCATAATCCCGGTATATATATAATGGGGTCTAATGCTCTTAGCTTAGACTTTTTTGGGGGCAACCAGATCGAACCATCTCAAGTGTAACTGCCCGCAATGGTCGTGACTTCTGGGACTTGACTGATGAAAGAAAGCCAAGAATGATCCGTCTTTTTTCACCTGTCCTAATTGTTGTTTCTCTTGTCCACTTTTGTATTGTCTATCTGTCCGAACGTTTTAATGCCCTTTATTGCGTTTTTGTCCCATTTTTATACATATATATATATATATATATATATATATATATATATATATATATGGATAGATAGATATATCTCACTCAGACACACACACATAATATGGACATATATATGATATATATATATAAATATATAGGTATAAATGGACATATGCATATAATGTGTGTGTGTGTGTGCATGTGTGTGTTTGTGAATGAGTGAGTGTGTGTGTGTGTGTGTGTGTGTTCAATGTAAATTATTAATGCAGTACAGGTGCAACGGAATCACTGACTGGCTGACTGAGAAGGACTTTGTTTGCAGCAGATGTGCAGGAGTAGTTAGCAGTAAAAGCACCCTTAAAATGTATTCTTTGAAAAGCTCCAAAGGTTCTCTAGAAATAGTTGATAGCTTCTGTTACCTAGGTGACCTAATTAGCAATGGAAGGGGCGTTTTGGAAGCGTAACAGTCAGAGCAAGAATTCTGTGTGGTGGTGGCGAATTTAGGGAGCTAGCAACAAAGGGAATTCACTGAGTGAAGGGTAGATGTGAATATTGCTCGTGTATGAAGCACAATGTTGCAAGGTAGTAAAACATGGGTATTAAATGCAGGTAATGTACAAAGGCTGGAATGAAATGCAGCAAACATGATCTGATAAATGTGCAATGTTAGTGTGCATGCACAACAGAATTCAAATAAACTGCAAGAAAACTTTGTATAAGAGGAATCAGATGTAATGTGATAGAGAGAAGACTGTACTGTGAGAAGATGAACATGTGATACGTACAGAGGATGCTAGTTAAATTAAGGTGTATCGAGGAACCTGCAGAAGAGAAATACTGTGGAAGACAAGGGAAGATGTGGTGAAAACTGATCTAAAGAGGCTGAACCCCATGATGATGATGAAACACTGCAATAAATGGTAAAGTGCTGTAACAGAGCCCTTAAAAGCAGGAAAAAAAAATCTTTATGTAGTTCATACATCTAATGTTTTTAATGTTTTAATAATTTCATTTGTTGTATCGCAGTGGCTAGGCTGGTTTTAACTGATAATGTCAATCAAGCCAAGTATGTTTATATATATATATATCCGTGTGTATGTATATATATATATATATATATATATATATATATATGTGTGTGTATATATATATATGTACATGTTAGGATCCACAATGAGCAGAACTTACTTGCAGGTATTGGTAGTGCAAATCAGAGGTGCAATCTGTGTGGGTGTTTTTTCAAAACACTGTCTGGTTTAAAAAGCCACATCAGACACCATGAAAGGGCTAAGGTGTAGGTGCAGGAGGTGGTCAAACTCTGTTTAAGGAGTAGACAACCACCATATAT
>NC_068984.1:122133614-122140402 GCF_001194135.2 Octopus bimaculoides | reverse complement strand
ATATATATATATATATATATATACATACATATAAAGCTTTTCTGAATTCAACACGTTCAGACATAAAGGCTTTATCTTATGAAGTGCAGTATGAGAATTCTGGCCATACTGCTCTTTTTATTATTTTTTTTCAGCTGTCACTTTATCACTTTAGAAATGTTTTGACAAAAGAAAACCTGTAACTAAGAAGTTGTATGTGGTCGTTCAACCTGCTAGAAATAGCAGTCAAACCTCACGCAGCCTTTCCTTCGAAACATACTTTATCATCTTAAAATAACTTGTAAAGATATTTTAGATTTACCGTTTGAAAGTAAGATGAGACGGTCATTGACCGGAATGCTTTGATCATAGACCTACTGAATCTGAGATTAACTTAGGATTAGACAACACTAATAACAACAATTTCTAAAGTCAGAAGGAAGAATTCCTGCCTTATGTTTAATCAAGCAATATTTATTTACATGGTATAAGTAGAGTATATGAAATGTTTAATCATATAAATCATCAACAGGTTCTTACTACCATTGAATATATAGGAGAGTAGGATTTAAAGTTGGCATCTCAATTCAGCAAAATAGTTATCAATTATACAGTCTCCCTGTCATTTATTGCATTAAACTGCACCCACCACCCTGAGGCACTTATTTATGCCTATGAGGATAGAATGTGGAATTGTAAAGTGGACATTGACCGCTTAGATGTAATTTCATAGCCTGCTATTGCTGCTATGAAATAGTTTGTATGAAAAATTAGGTAAGCTCGTCAAATACCTGTCTAATTGTGCTAATGAATACCTCATCTCTATCTTTGTTATTTACAAAATGACAACTTTCCATGTCAACTTAAATATTTTTGAGCAGTGGCTAAGTGATTAGACTGTTGAAACCTTGTGACTAGAAATATAAAATCCCAAGTTCAAATCTGTCTTAGGTTTAACACAATCACCTGGCCTTAGCCCTAGGGTGGTTTTAGCAAGCATGTCTGTGTAGTTAAGAAGTTCACTTCCCAACCATGTGATTTGGGGTTCAATCTCACTGCATGGTATCTTGGGCAAGAGTTTTTTACTATAAGCCTCATATTGGCCAATGCCTTGTGAAGGTAATTTGGTGAACAGAATCTATATAGAATACATAATTGGTAAAATGACTCTCTTTCACATTGTGTGTGTGTGCGCTCGCATGCATGTGTGTGTGTGTGTGTGTGTGTGTGTGTTATGTATATATATATATATATATATATGATACAATATATAAATGTATATTTAGATATGTATATTATATCATCATCATCGTTTAACATCATTTTCCATGCTGGCATGGGTTGGATGGTTCAACTGGGGTTTGGGAAACCAGGAGGCTGCACCAGGCTCCAGTTTGATCTGGCAGTGTTTCTACAGCTGGATGCCCTTCCTAACACCAACCACTCCGAGAGTGTATTGGGTGCTTTTTTATGTTCCACCAGCACAGGGGCCACAGGGGGCTGCCATCAACCATGATCAGATGGTGCTTTTTACGTACCACTGGCATCCAGCTGTAGAAACACAGCCACATTTCGATGGTGCTTTTTATGTGCCACCAGCACGGGATCACAACTACAGTTTCCATTTGAATGTGATTTGATTTGATTCTGAGGTACTTGACTCAATAGGTCTCCTCAAGCACGGCATGTCACCCTACGGTCCAAGGAAATTTTGAGTGGGCTGGTTATGTGACACTGGTGTGGGTTACAGCACCAGTATCTGCCACAAGTGCGATTTCACTTGGCTTGTTGGATCTTCTTCTCAAGCACGACATATATATCAATCATCATCATCATCGTTTAACATCCGCTTTCCATGCTAGCATGGGTTATACAATTGCAGCGTGGAAGGTGTTTATAAGCCATTTAAAAACACACAAAAAAAACTGTTAGATTCACTTCAACATTTTAATTTAAGTTGTCAAAATATTTTTGTCACTTTAAAACCGTGACCTGTTCACTGACAAAATTCCATGCTACAACAGACTTCATTTAGATTCCATCTACCAAATCTACTCACACAAAACTTTGGTCAGCCTGAGACTATAGTACAAGACACTTGCTCAAGGTGTCACGCAGTGGGACTGAACCTGGAACCATGTTATTGGGAAGCAAATTTCTTGCCACACAACATATCTCAAAATGCACCCCAGGAAACTAATACAAGTAAAATGTTCATAGCGATGACAACTCATCTCTGAAATACAAAACAGACAATGACAGTATCCTACTATCCATTTGCAGCAGACAATAATAGTTCAGTTCCAGCAAAAACTTAGTAAGTCATGGCCATTATTTCAGTGATTAATAGTAATGACTGTATTACAGTACAAAGAGCAGACTTCAGATTAAACTTCCTGCAGCTGATACAGAGGAAGGACTACTAATAGTTTCTTATTAACAACAGATTTCTTGCATATGCAAATAACAACAACAACAACAGCAACAAAAGCAATTTGACCCTCATAAATAGACACTTGACCTGTTCTGCTCTGTATCACTTTTAAGACAGACATACATTCAAAACCAGAACTATCTTTCAAAGCTGCAATCTTTGTTGATGCTTTATTTATTTATTTATTTATTTAGTGTGAAATAAATTGTTTTTACCCTTTCTTTCTCTCTTTCTATCTTATGTTGCAGTCTGTTTGTTGTTGTTACTATTAAGTCCCCAGGTGGTAGGATGAGATTTTGATGCTATTTTTACAAGGTCAAGTGACTCTGTATTATACATATATATTACACACACACACACACAAGTATATATGGTATTGGCTTCTACTATAGCCCCAGGCTGACTAAAACTTTGTAAATTAGTTTGGTAGAGAGAAACCTGTTGCATAATATGTGTGTGTGTGTGTGATCTACAATCACACAACAGGTAAACTGTTTAATCTGAATTGTTTCAAAGCTGAATTGAAGACCTTTCTAAACCTTCTTCATCATTTGTTATATGCTGATAATTGTGATATTGCTGCTCATTCAGAAATAGATACTCATAAAATAATGTAATGTCAATCTCTTCACCAGTGCCTCTGTTGCTTTCGGACCTACAATAAGCTTTAGGGAAAATAAGATGTTTACACCTGTTTTAAGGAAGCCATATGTGGAACCAAAAATACTTTTTCAAGGGTCAAAATTGATGTAGAGAATTCTTTCAAATACCTTAGCAGATCCCTAGATTTTGAAATCAACTTGAAGATTGAGAAAACTTCAATTACAGCTGGGACACTTGAGAAATTAATCCAATTAGACATGGACTTGAAAATTTGACGAAAATTTTAAACCTACAATCATTGCATTATTACAACCCTGCTATTATTATCTGAGACATGCAAGTCATATTACCAACATATTAAAAAAGATTTCATCAGAACTGTTTAAGGTGTATATTAAGCATCAGTTGGAACTCTTTTACATCTGATACAGAAGTATTGGAAAAGATGGAAAATTTCAGTAAGGAAGTTTGCCTTATCAAGTACCATATGCAATGTGCTGGTCGTGCCAGCTATCTTGGTGATTTTAGGCTGCTGAAGCCATTACTTTATGGTGAATTAATTCTCAGTATTTTTAATGCAATTCTAAAGGAAGAGATTTCATGATGTCACAAAAGGTAACCTTAAGATTTTCAACATTAGTTTTGTATGGAGAAAGTCACAACTTCTGTACTACATACATGTGATTAGAATGTCGCAGAAAGGAATTGCATGACAGATTCTTCAAGCTGGCATATGACTTGAGGGTGGACCAAGAATGAGATAGTTGGATAGTATTCATAGTCTCAGTTGGCCGTGCTTGGGAATCCAGCAGGAAAGTCTAATGATAGTTGATTCTTAAAAGATCTTATGGATGGATGCCTGGATGGATGTATGGGTGCATGCATGTATGTATGTATGGATGGACGGTTGTTACGGGGAATATCTCACTGAGTAGAAGTGAAAGACTGTTTGTAGCTAGGAAGAACAACCTGCAGTTAGAGAAAAATCGAATTGCTCGTCATAACATAATGCCTGAAAACTGCAAGCTGTTGACGGTTTATGAGGTAGAGTGTCCAGAGATGATCTCGCCTGCACTGTTTGTAGTTGCATTACACATTCAAATGCCTGCCTTGTTGCCCATGAAAAGTCGCATCAAGAGGCTACCACATGTTTATATGCTTACATTTCCATTCGCTCCATACAAGCACTTTGTCCTTTGTATTCAAACGTGTGCTTGAGCTGAAAAATTTGTTTTGGATGAATGTAGTTGATGAAGTCTTTGATCAACTTCCATGCCACATTTACTGGTTCTAGGCAGTAATTTAAGGGCCCATGGCAGAAAAGATAGTATATCTGCAGCAAGAAAATAGTTATACTCACATTCAAGTTCACACACACACACACAATATGTATGTAAATATAAATATATTATATACGTGTGTGCAAGCAAGCGCGCATATATATATATATATATTTGAAGTTTAGCTCTTTGTCTGCTCTGACTGAGCAGGTTTATGTCCAAAGGCGCTCTATTTATAACAATTACGTCTACTACTGAGCATTTCTTATCTACTCAGTGTATGTATCTAGGGTACACTATCCTTTGTCCTGGTCCTTTGTAAGTAAATAAAGTGTGATTTGAGTGAGATTGGGTTATTATTCCTAGCATGTCGCGCAAAAGACAGACAGACGCTTCCTCGTTTATCTTTCAACTGCGAAAAAAAAAAAAGTTACTACTAACGGTCATTTTCCAAAAACAAATAAATTTTTAAAAAAATAACTGTCACGTGAAGAGCTGTAATATTAAAATATTAATCAAGAAAAAAAGTAAAAAAGAAAAGAATTGCATGTACATGAATTATCTATGCACACAAATATTGAATGCCAAGTTACTACGTTTGTTATATTATAATATTCCATTTTCCCCCTTCTTTCCTATCAGTGTGACCTTCTAATATCAACAATGAAATGACCTTTAACCCTCCTAACACAGTTGCCTAGCACTAAGTAGTCAACAGACACAACGGAGACCTCCCAGAGTGCTTCTATCGTAAGAAACAAACCAGATTAATTTTTTATTTACACACGTCTTTATCAGGAAACTTCAATCAATGTTGCCTACTAATTAACACGAATAGAAAATCTAGCAGAAAATAAATAGATAAAATTATATATATATACGCACAAAAAGAAAAAAAAAAACACTGAATGATTAACGAATAAGAAACTTTTAATTGAAACTAGTAGCAAGTTTTCAACTATTCAAGAAAGGTTTAAATAGGATATCAAAATAATAATAATAATAATAATAATAATAATAATAATAATAATAATAATAATAATAATTTCATGAAATATATTTTTTTTAAAATGTAACTTGAAAACGAAATCTTAATTCTTGTATTTAATTGCTGAAGAAACAAATATAAAGATTTATAAAAATAAATGCCTAATACAAAAACGAAATAGCCAATGACTATCTGATTTAGTGAAATCCCTTCCTTTTCAAGATTTTGGCAAACTTCTTGTATAGAAAGAATCAATATATAATGGTGTACAATATAAAATACGAGACAGTTAAGCTATAAATGAAATACAATTATTTTGGTGGTAATGGAGGTGGCGGACGAGTAGTTAGGGACAGTTTTGTTATATTTTATTTGCATTAAAAAAAAATATGATGAATTTGTTCATTTACATATATATATTTATTTATTTTAAATTTATACCTAAACACACACGCGCACACACAAACACACATACACACACACACACACACACACATATACATATATATAAATACACACATACATATACATATATACATACACACATACATGTACTTTTACATGCATACATACATACATACACATATATATGTATGTGTATACACACACACACACACACACACACACACATACACACACATACTGTTTCTCAAAATAGCACAAATCAGAACACCATCATTTTCATTATTGTTACCATTATTACCATGTCCTTCATCACCACCATCAGCTTCATCACCAGTTGTTACCAACGTCACACAATTCGCCTCCTTCTCCTCCTTATCATCATCATCATCGTCAGCAACAAACAGCAGCAGCATTATCATCCCTATTGACTTCATCAATGTCTACATCATCAATACCTTCAGAACAACCATTACAGCTGGAGATAATAGTTAGTGGAGATAATAGCTGGAGATAATAGTTGCTGCTTCTACTATTGTTGTTGTTGTTGCTGTTGTTCAGTTCTAGGTTAGCCCCATTTAAGCAGACCCATGATTAATCCTTTAGCATAATGTTTCCCAAACTATTTTTCCCTCAGGCCCCACTATAACTTTCCTGAAAAATGTATGCCTCATGAGTGGTTGGAAAAAAAGGTATATGTGTAGTATGTTTGCTGTGAAAAAAAAAAGATATTCACAATTCCATGTCCAACTAAAAAAAAGAAAATTTAGTTCTTACACCCCACCACAATCTTGTCAGGCATGTGCCCCACATTGAAAATCACTGGTTTAGGATTTGAACCAGTTATATCCTGCCCAAATATTCTACATGTTTTATGCTCAAACTACCCAAATCTGATCTCTCACACCTGTCCTACAATGTCATTCTAAAAATAAACCAATGTAACTGTGTGGTAAGAAGGTTGCTTCCCAACCACATGGTTCCAGGTTCAGTCCCACTGCATGGCACCTTGGGCAAGTATCTTCTACTATAGCCTTAGGCCAATAAAAGCCTTGTTAGTGGATTTAGATGGAAACTGAAAGAAACTCAATGCATATATATA
>NC_068984.1:122128382-122133328 GCF_001194135.2 Octopus bimaculoides | reverse complement strand
TCATGCTGGTTCCGTACCCCTTTGAGCAACATCAAATTCACTCATCCAAGCTTTCCTATCATTTATAAACTCTCTTGCCTCTCACTCCAACACCTCTAGCCACTGAAGCTTTCCTCACTCCATCCATCCATCCATCCACACAAACAGAGATCTGCCTCTGGTTTTGCTGCCTACCACATCTGCTTTCATCACCCTCCTTACCATCCGCTCTTCATCCATCCTCTCCATGTGGCCAAACCACCTCAACATTCATCTACCTATTCCGGTTGTTAGTTTTTCTCTCATTCCTGCTTGCCTTTACACCTCCTCATTCCTCATCCTGTACATATGTGTCACACCAACTATAGCCCTCAAGCATCCCATCTCAAACGCATCTAGTTGCCTCCTTTCCACCTCTCTCAGGCTCCATGTCTCTGCATCATATAACATGTATGTATACATGTATATATATATCTATGTGTGTGTGTCTTTGTGTCTCTGTTTGTCCCCCACCACAACTGGTGCTTGTGTGTTTATATCCCCGTAACTTAATGGTTCAGCAAAATAGACCAATTGAGCAAGTACTAGACTTAGAAAGAAAGTCCTAAGGTGGATTTGTTCGACTAAAATCCTTCAAGGTGTTACCACAGTATGGCTGCAGTCAAATGACTGTAGCAAGCAAAAGATAAAAGGTAAAAGAACCACATCATTGAAATTTCAAACCTACAAGATAATGCATAATTAAAACAATGTTAATATATAAAGCATTACATTTGACAGAGGAATCTGAGTGCTTAAGAGTTAAAGGTATTCCTGCTGTCTCCATCTCACTTTATTTCCAGACATAAAAAATGTAAAATGACATTATTCAATGCTATTTTCCAATTTTAATTTAAACTGACAATAAGATATATTTGCAGGGAGATTTGGCTGATATTTCTAGCAAGTCATGTGACCATATAGAGATTCCCCTTTTGGGTCATAGAAACACAAGTTGTTTGGGATTGGTTCTGAGGTACATGACATTAGATTTGCTCTGAGATTGAAAGCAGTAAATAAGGAGTGCATCCTACCATTGAAGTCCTACATAGAAGTATAATAAAATACATAGCACAGCTTTGAGAGGAATGGGAAAAATACTATATTGCTCATTAAACCAAACCCAAACTTGTGTGTGTGTGTGTGTGTGTGTTTATGTGTGCATGTGCACATGTGTGTGTCTGTCTGAGTCAATATATTTGTGACTAAGTGTGTGTCTATGTTTGCATGAATGCGTATGTGTCTGAGTGACTGAGTGTATGAGTGAATGTGTATATGTGTGAGTGTGTTTGTGTGTGTGTGAGAGAGAGAGAGAGATAGAGAGTGAGATAACGAGAGAGAGTGAAAGAGTGAGAGAGAGAGAGAGTCAATATATATGTAACTGGCTAAACATGTATGTATGAATGAATGAATGTGTGTGAATGGGTGAGTGTGTATATGTATGTACGTATGCGTGTGTGTGAGTCAATATAATGTGACTGGCCAAGTGGATATGAGTTTGAGTGAAAGCGTGCATGTGTGTGTCAGATCGAATGTGAGTATGACCATGTAAGTGTATGTGCATATGTCCAAGTAAGTGTGTGTATGTGTGTGTGTAAATGCATGGTCTCTATATGTGTGTATGTGTGCATCTGGGTGTTTGCATGCCCATGTGTTTGTTGCTACTGCTATGTACACTAACATCCTAGACCACTACTAAAAGGAAGCCATCTGACTGATTAGTAGACACTCATTCAGCATTATACTACAACTACTGACTAGCTCACAGATACAATGTTTCTTCTCTCTTCCTCTACTACTGCTACTGTAATGGCCTCTGCCCCTCTGAATCAGCTTCACACAATTCCATTCAATGCACCTACTTTGTTACCTCTCCTCCTCATCTTTCCCAGTCAGCCCTTCTCCTAAACCCTTTTTTTTTTTTGCAGCCATTCCTTCCTAAAGCTGTTGTCCTCTACAAATCCATATCCTAAATACATCTTTCCTGTAGAGATTAATATAATGTGTTGGTGTATCTCAGGCAACATGGTTACAGTATGTTAAGAAAACAGGATAATGCCTTTAGTTTAGGGAACATAGTAAAGAAGATGAAAAAATTAAATTAAATGTGGCTGTGTGGTAAGAAGCTTGCCAGGTTCAGTCCCACCGTGCAGCACCTTGGGCAAGTGTCTTCTACTATAGCCTTAGGCCAACCAAAGCCTTGTGAGTGGTTTTGGTAGATAGGAACTGAAAGAAGCCTATCATATGTGTGCGTGTGTGTGTGTGTGTGACAAAAGAGACCAATAGAATAAGTACTAGGCTTACAAAGAATAAGTCTCGGGGGTTGATTTCCTTGACCAAAAACCCTTTAGGTGGTGCTTCAGTATGGCCACAGTCAAGTGACTGAAACAAGTAGAAGAATAAAAGAATAAGATAAAAATACAACGAAATAAAATAAAGACAATAAAACGAAGTAAAGCACAAGAAGGAATAAAGAGGTTTAATTTTCTATGAAAGGTTTACAGATATAAAAATAGATACATAGATAACATCAACATTGATTTCACCAGTCTGCAGGGGGCATTTTAAGCTGATAGGTAGAGCCCCTTTTCTCTGTGACTAATGAATTTCTTCCTTCTTGTTCTACTGGTGTACTCTGCCCCTCTAATTATTGAGCAACTGATCAGTTTCACACCACTCCATTCCTATCTATTTCTCATATCTCCCAGCAAGCCCTTCTACAAAACACTTTTTTTCATAGACATTCCTCCCTAAAGCTGCTGTCATCTGGAACGCTTACCCTAATTACATCTTCCTTACAGAGATTAATCTATAAATATAGATAATTACCCCGAATGTCAACCCATATCATTATCGATACTCATCTTATCAGTCTGTAGGGGGCATTCAAAGCTGAGGGGGTACTGTTCCTGATACCATTTCATCTGAGACCATTCTTGCTTGTATGATAAACTTCCTGTTTTAAAGTAAATCTAAATCAAATCCTTCCATCAAAACTTCATGTTAATTTATGTCCTAAACATCAGTTTAGCAATGACACATTTTATTAGATTTTCCCCTAAATTCTTCATTAAATTCATTATTTTAAAAATTGATTTTTAAAAATTGGTTGTGTAGTGAGAAATTTGCTTCCAAACCAAATAGTTCTAGCTTCAGTCCCACTGCAAGGCACTTTGGGAAAATGTCTTCTACTATAGCCATGGGCTGACCATTTGTGAGTGGATTTGGTAAATGGAAACTGCCAGAAGCATGTTGTATATATATATATTATTATTATTATTATTTTATTTTATTTTTTTATGTGCCCTTTTTAAAGCCTAGCCAGGCTCATGGGCCCAGTTTCTCAGTTTCTATGGCATATGTGTTCCCCCCAGCTGGACGGGATGCCAGTCCATCGCAGCGTCACTCAAGAAACAGGAAAAAAGAGTGAAAGTTGGGGGCGAAAGAGTACAACAGGGGTCGCCACCGTCCCTTGCCAGAGCCTCGTGGAGCTTTAGGTGTTTTCGCTCAATAAACACACACACAACGCCCGGTCTGGGAATCGAAACTGCGATCCTCCGACCGCGAGTCCACTGCCCTAACCACTGAGCCATTGCGCTTCAATATATATATATATATATGAAATTAAGTATACAACTGAAACAGCTACTAATAGTTTAATGCTTTATGATACTTGAATAGGCATATTTATAAAATACACCATGTATTTTAAAGCAGTTCTTCGGGCTCTGTTTATGTATATCTGTTTGTATATATGTATATATATATATATAATGTGTGTGTGTATGTATATATGTGTGTGTGTGTCTTTGTATTTGCGTTGTGTTTGCCCTGCCCTTCTCCATCACTTGAAAACCACTATTATTTTATTAACATCCCCATAACTCAGCAGATCAACAGAAAAAATAAGTACTGGGGTACGATCTGTTAAACTAAGCCCTTCAAAAGCAGTGCTCTAGCATAGCTGCAGTGTGATGACAGAACCAAGTTAAAGATAAAAGATGCTTAAAGGCAAATGTATTCCAACAGAAGTAGAGTAACAAAAGGGTTAAAAAAAACAAACAAAAACAAAAACAAAAAAAGCAGATGACTGTGCAAATAATTTCCCACATTAAGCTGCTGTTACTGCTGCTTGTTATCTTCTTTTCTGTAAGTCTAGACTCCTCAGGACGACTGTCTGTAGTGGGAGGCTTACAGCTTATACAGCTGATAGCTTTTTCATAGATGTGCTTCCATCAAATTGCCTGTTGTTATTTAACCCCAGGTCAGCCATAATTCAGGAGGTCAATGATCAAAGGTATCCTAGTCACGGTCATCTCATTTCAATATCAGGTATTTTATATTGTCCATCACACCATCTTCATCGTCATTTGTTATCGTTGTTGTAGCCTTCATCATCATCATCATCGTTTTAGTCATCGGTCTGCCCCTCTCCTCCCAACATCATTATTATCATCACCATCATCATCATCATCATCACCAGCGTCAGCATGAAACTTGTCACAATTGTTACCAACATCACGCATTCATTCTTGTTTTCATTATTATAATCATTATCGTTAACCAGTGTCATCACCACCATCATCTTCACCTCCTCATTATCATTGTCATTGTCGTTATTGTCATCATCATCATCATCAACATCATACCCTTCCTCCACCTTTTCCTCCTCCACCTCCTCCTCAACTATCACCACCACCATCATCATCGACTTCATTGACATTAATCATCACTCTCAGCACTACTGTGCTTGCAGGGATATTTGGCTGCTATCTCTTTTTAGCCAGTTCAGTTATCATGTAGAGATTCCCTCACTGGTTTCTCAGTATTGGAAATAATGAGGAATTCACTCCTGTCATTTTAGATGATGATAATGATGATGATGATGAGCACAACAACGATGGTGGTGGTGGTGGGGTGGTGGTGGT
>NC_068984.1:122127022-122127493 GCF_001194135.2 Octopus bimaculoides | reverse complement strand
TATATATATATATATATATATATATATATATATATATATATATATATATATATCTGTACACTATAGCACATAAAAATTGTACTATATATTTGTACTCTACAGGACATAGGCATTGCTCTTATAACTCTACATTGCAACTATTTGTCTGTCTCTGTGTGAGTCCCTCCCACCTCTATCTGTGTGTGGATATATATGTATGTATGTATGTATGTATGTATGTATGTATATATGTGTGTGTGTGTATGTATATGTATGTATGTATATGTACGTAGTTGCCATGATAGATCGTTAGCCACTGCTCATTCTTTATTTTCTCTCCCTGTTTCTTTCTGTGGAAGAGCACAGGCTCGAAACATTAAAGACTTTTTCACTTCCTGAGACTTAAACTAATGTATCTGTTTGTTGTCTACACCACCTGTCTTCGTCTTTTGTTTTTTTTTGGTGATTTCTCCCTATATATATATATATATA
>NC_068984.1:122122279-122126833 GCF_001194135.2 Octopus bimaculoides | reverse complement strand
ATGTATGTATGTATGTATTTATACACACACACACATATATGTATATATATATATATATATATATAACGATTTTGCAAATGAGATAAAATTCCCTTTTTATCTACTGTACAATACAATTATCTGAAACATGTGTATTTAATGCATTCAGTATATCATTATTGATTTGACTTCATCATCATTATCATCGTCATCATTTAATGTCTGTTGTCTATGCTGGCATGGGTTGGGCAGTTTGACCAGAGCTGGCAAACTGCGGATCTGCACCAGACTCCAGTCTGATTTGGCATGATTTCTATGGCTGGGTGCTTTTATATAGCACTGCACTGGCACTTTTATGTGGCACTGCGCAGGAACATCTATATGGCACCACACAGGTACCTCGACATGGCACCACACAGGTGCTTTTATATATGTTTAGAGAATATTAGTTATGACCAGTTCATAGGGTTACCTAGGCTTTTGCGCCCATCATAAGCACACACGCTCAATCAATAACTTTGGTCTTGTCCCTGTACCATTTTCAAAGGTGTTATGTCTCATTTTCTAATATTCCTCATTACCATCGTAACAATAATGAGCTATTTTCTAAATAAATATCCTTCTTTGCCTCTTGCACACTCCATACAGAAGAAAGAAAATTACGATAATGTCAAAGAACTTCTCGACAAAATAAATTATACTGAGTTCAAGTGGGATGTTTGTGGTGATTTCAAGATGCTTGCCTTCTTGCTTGGCTTGCAAGAAGAATACACAAAGTATTCATGTCTCCTTTGCTTATGGAACAGCAGAGTTGATGATGATCATTACAAGAGAGTACATTGTCCCCCACGAGTGGAACTGCAGCCAGGAATGTTAAATGTTCTCAAACAGCCTCTAGTAGATTCCAACAAAATCTTATTACCCCCACTTCATATCAAACTCGGATTGGTAAAACAGTTTGTGAAGGCCTTAGATTTTAGAGGTGAAGCTTTTCAAGAAATTTGTCTTATGTTTCCAAAGCTATCTGAGGCTAAAATCAAGGGTGGCATATTTGTTGGGCGCCAAGTAAATGCAATGTTAAAGTTGAAGAAACTGGAAAGAGCAATGACAAAAGTTGTAAAAGAAGCTTGGTGTGCATTTCGTGATGTAGTTTGTGGATTCCTAGGAAATCACAAGGATCCTAATTACAAACAGCTGGTAGCAAAGCTTATTGAAAACGTCAAGAAAATGGGTTGTTGTATGTCCTTAAAGGTTAATTTTTTACACTCTCACCTAGATTTTTTCCCCGAAAACTTGGGTGATGTCAGTGAGGAGCATGGTGAGAGATTTCATCAGGACATTGCAACTATGGAAAGAAGATACCAAGGACGATGGGATACTGCTATGATGGGAGATTATATATGGTCTTTAGTCAGAAGAGATGAAGGTATACACTCTAGAAAATCTCGATCGTCAAAGCACTTCTCATCTTAAGAAAAGAGTTATCAAGGCATTTACAGTGCAGAGTTTTATTGTTTCTTTTTGTTCTAACTAATATTATACTTCCTAAATACATTTCAATATATGAAAAAGTACTAAATGTTGTGTAATTATCCTTACAATACTAGAATAGATTGAACCAACAAAGTGCTGTACAGAAAAATTACCAATATAACGAACAAATATGAAATTAGGAATTAATAAATAACTATCGATGTTATGTAAAAACAAATGTGATTTTTTAATTTAATGGCAAAAAATGCATATATGAACATTAAAAATACAAATAAACAAAACGTGTTACATTGTGTAATTATACATAGATGGAATGATTAGAGGAGATCTCCATGGTCATTTTAAGACCAAAACCAGGTTCCTAACTTCATTCCTTGCTGAGATATCACATTGTGAAACTGCGTTTTCTTGGTTTTTAAGTTATGGCACTTACTACGGTCTGTTACTTAACGCCTTATATAATAGTCCTTTTATATAATATATATATAATAGACTTTTTCAGTTTCAATTTCTATATTCCACCATAAATGTAGATTTCTACCTGCTTAATCTCTTTTTGTTACCATATCTCTTTTGAAACACACAACCTTTGCTTCAATTAATTTAGAAATTAATGAAGAATTTTGGTGAAATAATTTTGTCATTATTGAGCTGGTGTTTGGAACATAAACTGACATGAAATTTCGATGGAAGGTTTTAATTTAGATCACTTTAAGACATAAAATTTGTATCATGCAACCAAGGGCTGTTTTGGGAAGGATAATATCAAAAGAATTAAGTGGCATGTTAAATTCAATGTGTTTAAACATCACTTGTTCATTTCCAAAAGTTTGTAATTACAGTTTGAAATGGTACAGTAATTCATACAAATTAACAGTTTTTAATTACAACATTAATTGTAATAAAGTGCTGTAGAAGAAGCACCATATATATGTTCTGGAATTAAATTTCCTTCTGTACTACATGGGAAGTTTGAAAGAAAATGTTGGCAGTTTTAAAAATAGCTGAAATCATCATATGTGTGTATTGGCAGGAAAAGGTACAGTAATTTAACATTTCATTCAACTTAAGCATGTCTTATATTAAGACCAGTCAAATTAGTTTTGTTTAAAGAGATGTAAGCAGCTTGCTTCTCTTGTGTTTTGTTGGGGAAAGAGAGTAAAAGTTTTGAGTTCCTCTTTAAATAACCAGTGCCTGGCTGAAACGTACTGTTTTTTGATTGTGTCAATAAATTTGTGAAAAACAGTGAACAACTTTTTTCACTTGTACTGTCTTTTGATTGTGTCAATAAATTTGTGAAAAACAGTGAACAACTTTTTTCACTTGTTTATTGGTGATAGACTGGATTGCCAAAACAGACTGGAACCTGGTGCAGCTCTCCAGCTTACCACTTTCAGTCAAACCGTCTGACCCATGCCAGCATGGAAAATGGATGCAAAGTGACGATGATGATGATGGTAATGATGCTGCTGCTGATGATATATGTGTGTGTGTGTGTGTGTGTATACACTATATTATATAGAGACTTTACAATTTATCTGAGTATACTCTGTACTGTTTAGCAAGTGTAACATCTATGCAGCTGGACACTGCATCACATATAGACTGTATTATTTAACCTTTAGTTTCCACACAGTGGTATATTATTAGAAAGTTTGAAATCTTGTGTTCTAGATTGTTCTCTTAAAAGCTTGTATATGGTTGCGTGTTCATTGGCATTTGGACATGTATATGAATGAATGTGTGTATGTGCGTGTGTGTTTGAGAGATACTGAGTGTGTATTGTGTGTTAGGAGTTTGTGAGCATGTGTGTGTACAGTTCAGTTTAAGAATGGTTATATGAATGTATATGTGTGTGCATGTGTTTAATGTTTTTTCTCCTCTCTCTTTCTCTCTCACTATACGCACACACACACATACATACACACACACACACACACACACACACATATATATATATATATATACATACACACACACACACGTATATATATATATATATACATACATACAGACATATATATATATATATATACTCATATTTATGTGTCTATATATGTATATATGTGTGTGTGTATATATATATATATATATATATATATATATATATATATATATATATATATATATATATATATATTCATGTATATATATATATGTATATTGTATATATATGTATGCATGTATGTATATATGTGTGTGCATGTGTGTGTATATATTAAAACAACAATTCTTAAGAGCCTAGTCTTGTTTTTTTAAATTTAGAACTTGCCAAAGATGAACATATACATGTATACACATTTGTGCACACACACACACGTACATGCATATGTACAAGTACAATACTGCATATTATTTATATACATACTCACTGTATACCCCTGTGTATATATGCAATGATTTAAAAACAACAGAATTGCAATGTTAAGGGTATTTACAACAGCTAAATTAATGCTGATGAATTTTTAAATGAATATGTGTGTATAAATGTGTGTAGACACTGTATACATTACAGAAGTCAGAATGACATTAATGAAAGTAAGAAAGCCATAAGGTTATATGTCAGTAAAAGCTAATTTTGTATGAGAAAACTACAGAAATTATTGATCATACAATATTGAATATTGTTGGCAACTGCCTGGTAATGCGCCTAATATGGATGTATGTGTATATGCATATATGTATAGGTGTGTGTGTCCGTGTGTGTATCTGCATGTGTGTTTGGGTGGGCAGGTGTTTGTTTGTTGTCAAACTGAAACTACTCACTGAGTCTACTCAGAGAGTGAGCTCAGAACTAGAGTGAATGTTTACACTCTACTTCTGTATTGAGTACTTTTTTGCTTGATTAAACTCAAGAGCAACACCCAACTATGTATGCATGCATGCATGTGTGTGTGATGTATATATACCATATTCCTCTTTCTCCGTTCTTCCATTCTCCGAACTTTCCATCTTTCTGACGAAGGGCTACGCCCGAAACGTCATACACTCTCTCTTTCCTTTCCTGAGCGTCCAATAACACTATCCGTATCACGTCCTCACTTTGTTGTATTTTTGTTTTTGTTTTTTTGAACCTATATA
>NC_068984.1:122118454-122120327 GCF_001194135.2 Octopus bimaculoides | reverse complement strand
TATCCTCATCCATTCTCACCACATGTCCATACCAGCGCAATCGTCTCTCTTGCACACCACAACTGATGCTTCTTATGTTCAGCTTTTCTCTCAAGATGCTTACACTCTGATGGGTATGCACATTTACATTATATATATATATATACTCTCTGAGTGGTTGGCGTTAGGAAGGGCATCCAGCTGTAGAAACTCTGCCAAATCAGACTGGAGCCTGGTGTTGCCATCCGGTTTCACCAGTCCTCAGTCAAATCGTCCAACCCATGCTAGCATGGAAAGCGGACGTTAAACGATGATGATGATGATGATGATATATATTGTACATATTGATATATGCACACACACACACACACATCATCATCATCATCATCATCATCATCATCATTATCATCATCATCATTGTTTTCCATACTAGTATGGGTTGGATAGTTTGACAGGAGCTGTCAAGTCAGAAGACTGTGTGAAGCTTGACTGTCTGCTTTGGTATGGTTTCTGCGGCTGGAGGCCCTTCTTTATGTATATATATATATATATAAAGCTAAAACAATGCAAAAGTGCATTGTAACAACATCTGATAACCTGGTCAATCATGTGATCACGTGATCATATACACACACACACACACACACACACACACACACACCCTGCCACATATATATGTATGAGTGTGTGAACAAAAGAAAGAGGTACTCAACACATTTGGTTTGAATTATGGTTTGATTCAGCTCTACATGACTCAAAGTTTTGTGGGCAAGTAGGAATGTAGGACATGTCCCCATTAAAACCCAAAAGCTATTTTGAATTTCTCCCACACTACTCCTAGCAGCTTCTGATGAGATGGACCCACAAAACTTTAAATCATGTGGCGCTGAGACAAACTATTATTAACCCTTTAGCATTCAGATTACAATGTCGAATGTAATGCATTTTATTCACATTGTTTTGAATTAATCATGCACTATCTGATAGCTTTGAAATTTTGATGAAGTAATTGCTAATTTTTAGAATGATATTGTTGGGTTGGTGTGAGATGCCAGATCTGGCCAGTATGAACATAAAACAGCTAGAATATTTTGGCTGGATATGACCAGTTTAAATGTTAAAGGATTAACTATCTATATACACATATACACACATACACATGCATGCACACATACATACATTCATACATACATACATACATACATACATACACACATAAATACATAAATGATGAAATACTTCACAGTAACTATTATTATATCATGCTTAATAAGAATGAAAAATATCAAGTTTCAAGTATTTCATTGATTTGGGGTATAAGAATACATCTAATTTTCACTGCAAAGTATTTCTTTACTTAAATACCATGCCTGGCCATTTCTGCAAGTCCTATATATTGACAGTCCTATATGAACACTCTTGAAATTGCTTTACTTTATAAGCTGCTCATAAGCTTTGCTAAAAGTGTGTCAACTTCACCCATTCCAGTGGTGTTACCCACTCAAAAAAGTTTGTAATTTTGTCCCTTGCCTATGAGGAATCTGGCAAAGGTGCCCCTCCATCTCACAACTCGTATGCAGTATACATCTACACTCCTCTATTCTAGCATTTCTACAGTCTCTGTAATCTACCTTTCATCATGCCAACTTTAATGGTAGCAGCCCTAAATTTCTGAAAGGGAAAGAGTTTCTGGTGGTGGTGGTGGTGGTGGTGGTGGTGGTGGGTAAGATGTTTGATGTCAGCCTGCACCTGAAAGAAAAGACTATGTGTGTGTATATGTACACACACAAACACACACACACACACACACACACCTTTATATTTATATGTCAATGTGTATATGTATGCGTACATTCTATACCTATATGCATGTGTGTGTGTGTGTGTGTGTACA
>NC_068984.1:122117807-122118408 GCF_001194135.2 Octopus bimaculoides | reverse complement strand
TATATATATATATATATATATATATATATATATATATATATATGCAAATACATACGATTAAATGTTATCATTAGATCCTGCTGGAATCAGCTCAGTCTTTTATCTATCTCTAGGGATTGATTAAATAAGTACCAGCAATAAAACTAAGGCTGGTTCATTCAATACTACTCTTTCCTCTTTTTATAATTACTGATCAATATTCAATATTAAATATTTATCGATAATAAATTAAAATTGAAACAGACCATAACCATTGATGAGGATTGAACCAGGTCAGTCAACATTTGAACCTTAGTTTCAAAGAAGGAAATGTGATCTCCCTGCATTGTAAATGTTACCATCATCCATTCGTACACAGTAGATCAGTGTATTTTCTTCATTTCTTAAACTGAATATCTGTCTGCCTGTCTGTCTGCCTGCCTATCTGTCTGTCTGTCTGCCTGTCTGTCTGCCTGTCTATCTATCTATCTATCTATCTATCTATCTATCTATCTATATTTATCTATCTATCTAGAGAAAGATAGACAGACAAACAGCTCTCTATATCTATGTCTATCTAGCTCTCTGTTTATCTATCTATCTATCTATCTATCTATCTATC
>NC_068984.1:122115640-122116643 GCF_001194135.2 Octopus bimaculoides | reverse complement strand
CGGGTGGCACATAAAAGACACCATTTCGAGCGTGGCCGTTTTCGTGCGGGTGACATGTAAAAGCACCCACTACACTCTCTGAGTGGTTGGCGTTAGGAAGGGCATCCAGCTGTAGAAACTCTGCCAAATTAGATTGGAGCTTGGTGTTGCCATCCGGTTTCACCAGTCCTCAGTCAAATCGTCCAACCCATGCTAGCATGGAAAGCGGACGTTAAACGATGATGATGATGATGATGATGATGATATATATATATATTGGTGCAGGCATGGGTGTCTAGTAAGAAGTTAGCTTCCCAAACAAATGGTTCCAGGTTCTACTTTAGCCTCAGGCTAACCAAAGTTCTGTGAATGGATTTGGTAAATGGAAACTGAAAGAAGCCTGTTGTATGTGTGTATCTACATGTATCTTTTATGTTTTGTCTTTCACATGTTTCAGTTGTTAGCCTGAAGTCATGCTAGGGCACCACCTTGGAGAATTTCTTTTAGTCAAATGAATTGTCCCCAGTACTTATTATTTTTTTTAAGCCTGATACTTATTCTATTGGTCTCTTTTGCTGAACTTGTAAATTATGGGGATGTAAATACACCAACACCGGTTGTCAAGCAGTGATAGGGAGCAAACACAGACACAAAGACACACACACACACATCATATATATATATATGTATGTATATATATATATATATATATATTATATTTATATCATCATATACATATATGCTATGACCCCAGTAAGCTTCATGCCTTTCTTGGAAGTGTAGTGTATTCTTAGCTACATAGTGACAACATGGAGTTCTTCCATCTTCTTGCTTTGTTAAAGTATTTGAGTAAAATTATATTAATTTGTCTGACTGATTAAAATTCTATTTATTTGTGCAGCTGATGATAGCCCTGCATTTAAATTGATGTAATGGTTGAATTGTTCAATTAAATGGAGTCGCTTGAAACAGTTGTACTGCATCACTTCTTGATATCCTGTTGCTTGTTTTGTTTATATATATA
>NC_068984.1:122109783-122115392 GCF_001194135.2 Octopus bimaculoides | reverse complement strand
ATATACATATTCTTCGAAACGCCAGTGTTAGAATGGTGGCAGCTGATGAAGGAAATGTTCTCTATGTGGCCTGTGTGTTTTCTGTACTCTGTTTATCATTTTGTCTATGTTTTGTTTGCAACGTCCAGTACCCAGATATGCATCTATATATACAGGTAGATGTAGGTATGTACATACATGTACGTATATATGCATATACTCATTTATTATTTATATATATATATATATATATATATATACATGACCAGCTTCTTTTAGCTTCCATTGACCAAATCCACTCATAAGGCTTTGGTTGGCTTAAGGCTAAAGTAGAAGACATTTGTCCAAGGTGCCACACAATGGGATTGAACCCAGAACCATGTGATTGGAAAGCAAACTTCTTACCACACATCCACATCCTGAGTTCTATAATTTATTACTTGTTACTTATAATAGTTTTACTTTTATCACTTTCACACTAACCTTACTTTCTTGTATTGCGAGGAGGAATAAGAATAAAAAAAAAGGAGCAGTTTATTGTACTAGAAATGGTAGTCAAATCTCTCTCCAGTCACACCATTAAAAAAAAAATCAGAGGACACATTGAATTATGCAGTCCAAGATAGACTACATCTGAATAAAAGATGATGAGGATCATGGCTAGATTGTCCTTCATCAAAGACATATTCAATCAGTGCTCAACAAACAACAGAAACAATATCAAGAACCATATGAACACTTTCCTTCTCCTTATTTTCTATCTTTTTTCTTCCTCTTTTTTCTCCTCCTCTCCCTCCACTAGTAATAGGATCAAGTCAAACAAAGATACAAAGTAAAAAAAAAAGAAGAAAAAACAAAAAAAATGATAAATAAAACAAGAATTCTTTGAATGAGAATAGCCCATCCTGTTGTTAATGAAAATATTTAAGTGGTAACATTCTTGTGGGATGGATATATCTAAGTGGTTATTTACATGAGAATGAATTACTTATGCCTTTACCATCAACATCACATACACACACACATAGGCAAACTAATAATAATAATAATAATAATAATAATAATAATAATAATAATAATAATATTATAAAAGATGGGCTACAGCAAATATTCAGCTTAATACCACAAATTTGCTTGTTAGTTGTTTGACCTTAACCAGTTGAGCATGTCACTTGGTGACTGATGATATGTGCATCTCTGATCACGAGCAGAAGTAGTGGGGGAGCATCATAGCCATGCCTTGAGAGGAATTCTTTGGGGTTTGAATAATTCACCTTTGGAAACATGGGTGTTTTGCTCAACATCCTTAAACAAGCCTTATTCAGGGACCTTTTGAGCAGGATGGGCTACTCGACCTGAAGAAAATTCTAAGTGGGCCCCACCTGCGAGGTCATGAGCTGTTTATCTTGATATGAGATCCCCATGTCGTGCACACATGGTTGTGATGCATGTGCCTGGTGTACCCTTATCAGACGGGTAGTCATGATGGGTATAATGGGCTTTGTATATTTTACCCCAGTGTCACTTTGATGGCATGCCCTGCTCTCTCACTCAATAATAATAATATTAATAATAATAGCCCTGATGCTGTACCAGGCACTGGCTCTCATGGCTTCTGATCTTAACTGATTGGAAGTGTTGTCATGTACATTGTTTTGTCTTGGTATAAAAGATGGGCTACAGCAAATATTCTGCTCTATACCACAGATTTGCTTGTCAGTTGTTTGATCTTAACCAGTTGAGCATGTCCCTTGGTGGCTGATAATGTGTGCATCTCTGATTATGAGCAGGAGTAGTGGGGGAGCGTCATAGTCTGGAAACATGGGTGTTTTGCTCATTATCCTGAAACAGCCCTTATTCAAGGGCCTTTCGATCAAGATGGCCTATTCAACCTGAAGAAATTTCTAACTGGGCCTCACCTACAAGGTCATGCACTGTTTATCGTGATATGAGGTTACTATATTGTGCACATATGGTTATGATGCATGTACCTGATGTACCTTTATCAGACAAGTAGTCATGATGGGCATATTGGCCTTCATATATTTGTACCCAGGCATTGCTTTAATGGCGTGCGCTGCTCTCTCATTCAATAATAATAATAATAATAATAATAATAATAATGATAATGATAATAATAGCTAGTTGATTATATCAACCCCAGTGTGTATAACTGGTACTTATTTCATCAACTCCAAAAGGATGAAAGGCAAAGTCGACCTCAGCGGAATTTGAACTCAGGACGTAAGGACAGACAAAATACTGCTAAGCATTTTGCCTGGCATGCTAGCGATTAGGACAATGGACGAGGGGGTACAATGCAAAGATAGATATAAAGTGAAGGGATTTACACAAAATGGAATGATTAAAAAAAGTATACATTGTATACAAAATTAACATAAGTCATGAAAGTGAGTATACATGGTATGAAATAAATTAAAAAGATAAAGATCCTTTCTGAGTTATATAGACTCAAAGGGCCAGTTTCCCACTTTTCGTGGAGTATATACCCCCACCTGGATAGGATGCCAGTCCATCATAGGATTACTCATTTTTGTCAGCTGAGTGAACTGGAGCAACATGAAATGAAGTGTTTTACTAAGGAACACAATGAGATGAGGTGGTGAAGCATGACCTTCGAATGTTGGGCTCACAGAGGCAATTACAAGCAAGTGAGACCTTTGGAGATATGCTTTGCTTGAGAAGACCTGGCAAGCCAAGTGAGATTGTATTCATGGCCAATGCCAGTGTCGCAAAACTGGCCCATTTAAAAGCACCCTTCAATCATCAGGTAATATTCCATGCTTGTGAAAACCTGTTGAACCTAGTGAAATCATAGTCGTGGCCAATGCCAGTGCTACCCAACTGGCACCCATGATGTTGGCACGTAAAAAGTACCATTCGTGCATGGCCGATGCCAGTGCCACCCGATTGGCACTCCTACTGGTGGCATGTAAAAAGCAAAATTTGAGCGTGGCCGATGCCAGTGCTGCTCAACTGGCACCCCTGTCGGTGACACATAAAAAGCACCATTTGAGCATGGCCAATGCCAGTACCATCCAAATTGTACCTGTGCCAGTGGCCCGTAAAAAGCACCATGTGAGTATGGCTGATGCCACTGCTGCCTTACATGCACCCATTCGAGTGTGACTGATACCAGTGCCGTCTGACTGGTACCCTTACCTAGTGACTGGCACCTGTGCCGGTGGCACATAAAAAGCACCCTCTTACACTCTTAGAATGATTGGCATTAAGAAGGGCGTCCAACTGTAGAAACCTTGCCAAATCAGACTGGAGCCTGGTGCTGCCTCCCAGCTTGCCAGTTCTCAGTCAAACTGTCCAATGACGACAATGATGATGCTATATATTTTACCCCGGTGTCACTTTCATGGTATGCCTCTGGCATGCTAACAATTCTCCCAGCTCACTGTCCTACTAATAATGATGATAATAGTAATAATAATAAGAATGATGATGATGATGATAATTATATCCTTTTGTCTAGAAAGGTCCTGAATATTGATGACAGTATAGAGGCAAAATTCAAAGAGAGAAAGCGAAAAAGAAAAGAAAGGAAAATAAGCAAGAAGCAATGGGGTTATATTTAGTTATATTGAGTAAAAGTATAAGATCAACAATGACATTAAAGACATGTTAATAATTATATAACAAATAACTATACTAACAACAAAGAACAACATAATAACAACAAGCAAAGATTCTGAAAATGAAGGGAAATCACTTAGAGTGATTCAGGGTACTGCTCGCAGCTGCATAGTGGGTGTAGGCCCATTTAGGCCATGCCAAGTTCCATGCTTTCACTAACATGCATAACATTTACATCTTCCTCTCTTCTCTTACCTACCTCTTCAAGTAGCACTTGAAGAAGATGATTAGTGCTTGTTGTCAGTGGACACTAGAAAAAATAGTAAGAATACTTATGATAATGGCAATAAAAAAGAAATTAGGGCACGTGTGTGTGCATGTGTGTGTATTTATATGTATGCATATATATATGTATGTATATTTATATGTATGTATGTATGTATGTATATATATATATATATTTATGAATGTATATGTATATATATATATATATATATATATATATATATATATATATTAACATGTGTGCATATATATCTATATTTATATGTCTGTGTGTGTGTGTATATATATATATATATATGTCTGGTCTTCGAAACGTCTAGATAGAATAGCGACAGCTGATGAAGGGATATTCCAAGGGGCTTTCCGTTTTCCTATGTGTTCGTTCCGTTGTCTGCAGTTTATTGTTCTAACGTCCTGTACCCTGATATGCATGTATATACACATGTAGATGTAAGTATGTACATATATGTGTGTATACATGTATATATATTCTTTGTATTATTATATATATATATATATATATTTATACAGAGAGAGAAAAAGCAAGAGAGAGAGCATGTGAGTTTGTGATTAAGGAATTTAGCTCACATGAGCTTGAATCCTGGAGATGTGTTGTGTCCTTGAGCAAGACACTTTATTTCACATTGCTCTAGTCCACTCAGCTGGCAAAAGTGAGAATACTCTTATCGAAGATGGAGATGAGTAGCAGGACTGTCATGTGACATGCTAGAACAATTGTGGAGTTCTCTTCACAGGAAACCATTGGTTGCCTTGTTAATCTACAAATAACATACACTCACATATATTGTATGTATGTACGTATGTATGTATGTATGTACCCTCGGGTCAATAACTGATGAGGAATTAGGACCCTTCGTTGTCTGTTTTCTGTCTGCTGTGCACTTGATATATGTTTTCTGTTCATCGGTACATTTAATATATGATTTTTAATTTGCCATTCTGTGTCTGTTTCTCGTTTGTGCATTTACTATACATTTTTTTTCACTTATTAAATAATGGACCGCAACACACCCTAGCTTTTATTAAAAGTTAGTTATTTATACACATCCATGCAACTTCTATTTCTAGCCTTTCTTCTTTCTCCTTTTTCTCTCCCCATTTCTTCCTTTCTCTCTCCCTCTCTCTCTCCCCTCTCCCCCTCTTCCCCCTCTTCCTCTTTCACTTGCACTCTTTCTCTTCTGCCCTCTATGTCTCTCTCTGCCTGCTGGTGACATGTGAACCCTGGTTTGCCGTTTTTTCTTTGTCTCTCTCTTTTTTTTACACTGGTCGCTGAGGTGAATGGTTGTAACTTCTCTGCTCTCCACTTCAGTCTGTCTCACTGTTTCTGTTTCTAATCCTTTAAATATTTCCCTCTAAGTTTTACCTATGCTCCATCTTCATCTAGCCTTGAGGCTGCATTCTGTTTGTTTTTATTTATTTCATCTTTGTCCTTTGTGCATCGACTTGAATTACATTTATTCATTTTCATATACTCTTTTGCTTGTTTCAGTCATTTGACTGCGGCCATGCTGGAGAACCACCTTTAGTTGTAGAAATCGACCCCAGGATTTATTCTTTGTAAGCCTAGTACTTATTCTATCGGTCTCTTTTGCCGAACCGCTAAGTGATGGGGATGTAAACGCACCAGCATCGGTTGTCACGGGATGTTGGGGGACAAACACAGACACACAAACATATACACACACATACATATATATATATATATATATATATATATA
>NC_068984.1:122108742-122109773 GCF_001194135.2 Octopus bimaculoides | reverse complement strand
TACATATACATACATATATACGACAGACTTCTTTCAGTTTCCCTCTATCAAATCCAATCACAAGGCTTTGGGCTTTGCTCGGCCCGAAGCTATAGTAAAAGACACTTGCCCAAGGTGCCACGCAGTGGGACTGAACCCAGAACCATGTGGTTGGTAAGCAAGCTACTTACCACACAGCCACTCCTGTGCTTATGTACTTCTATATTGCTTGCTATCCACATATTGTTTGTTTGTTCTCAGTTCAATATTCTCTGCACTCTTGTGGATACTGCCAGCTGGGAAGCAATCTTATCATTAAAGGCATGAAATTGCACAATACCTTCTGCTCGATAACTGATGAGGAATTAGGGGCCTTTGTTGTCTGTGCATTTAATATTTGTTTTCCGTAAAAGCACCCACTACACTCTCGGAGTGGTTGGTGTTAGGAAGGGCATCCAGCTGTAGAAACTCTGCCAAATCAGATTGGAGCCTGGTGCAGCCTTCTGGTCCACCAGTCCTCAGTCAAATCGTCCAACCCATGCTAGCATGGAAAGTGGACGTTAAACGATAATCATGATGATGATTTCCTCTCATCTGTGCATTTGATATATGTTTTTTAACTTTCCATTCTGCGTCTGTTTTTCATTTGTGCATTTACTATACATTTTTTCATTTATATGTATGTATATACATATGTATACACACACACACACATAGGCCGATTAGGCCTCACCGAGGCAATGACTTCTGACCAAGACCTTTGGAAATATGCTGTGCGTGAGAAGACCCGGCAAGCCAGGTGAGACCAAAATCCAAGGCCTCTGCCAGGGATGTAGCCAGCCTACTTATGCGTACCTTTCCTTCATTGGACACTAAACTATGTATGTATATATATATATATATATATATAATGTTATTTGCTATTTATTGATTGCGTAATTTGTTGATTTTTGTAATAGGGTTTTTGTGGTATATTTGTTTTTCATTGTTGAATTTATTAATAGTTGGTTTTTCTCTTAATTATGTATGTATTATATATATATATATATATA
>NC_068984.1:122094266-122108497 GCF_001194135.2 Octopus bimaculoides | reverse complement strand
TATATATATATATATATATACATATACAAATACCTATACACACACACACACACACACACACACACACACATATATATACTTACACAAGTACAATACACAGAAAACAATATTAAGAGGCACTGCACTTGTATTTTGTTGAGTACTTTCATGACAACAACAGAAAAGCTGAAACCAAGATAAAACACTGCATGTATCTAAAACAAACAGGGCTTGGCTTAGTTGTTCAATAAAAGCATGCAATTAGAAAAAAGGAAGCCAATTGCAAAAATACTATAAATAACTTTCCTACATAGGCAATAAGCCTCAGTCGATAATGCCAAACCCCAGTGCATCCTTCTGGTATTTTATTTCATTGACACTGGAAGGATGAATGTCATTAGTTATAACAAAAATAATAACAGTAGTTATAACGACAATAATAATTAATATTATCATTTTCAATTTTGGCACAAGGCCAGTAGGTCTGAGAGGAGAGAAGTTGATTACATCAATTAGACTTCATTTATTGACCTTGAATTTGAACTGAGAGCATAAAGAGCTGGAAGAAATGCTGCTTAGACTCACTACCCTGTTAAGAATAATGCTTTCTGATTTTGGAATAAGACAATAATATTCAGATAGTGAGCAAGTTGATTACATTGATCCTAATACTTGCTTGGTAATTTATTTTATCGGCCCCCAAAAGGATGAAAGGTAAAGTTGGCCTTGGCAAGATTTGAGCTCAGTACATTAACAGCCAGAAGAAATGCCACTAAGCAATTTGTTCAATACTCTAATGATTCCGGCTGCTCACTACTTTCATATAACGATTTCAAATTTAAGGGAAAGAAAGAGAATGAATTGCTAGTAACTGCAATGAAATGACTAGTAAAGATGTGTTGAATAATGGTGATGGTAATAAATATTCATATTTCTATTTCTTTTTAGATCTTTTATCTTTAATCTTTTACTTGTTTCATTCATTAGACTGCAGCCATGCTGGGGCACTGCCTTGAATTTTTAGTCGAATGAATCAACCCCAGTACTTATTCTGTCAGTCTCTTTTACTGAACTGCTAAGTTACAGGAATGCAAACACACCAACACCGGTTGTGTGGTGACAAACACAGACAGAAAGACACACACACACACGATGGGCTTCTTTCAGTTTCTGCCTACCAAATCCACTCACAAGGCCTTGGTTGGTACAAGGCTAAAGTACAAGGTGCCATGCAGTGGGACTGAACCCAGAACTATGTGGTTGGGAAGCAAGCTTCTTACCACACAGCTACGCCTGTGCCTATATGAAAGTTTATACATCATCGTAACATTATTTCTCTCTGTTAACGATTGCAATTACATTTGATTTCATAGCTGTTCCATAGTTGTTTAAAGTATCTTTGATTTCCTACCACAATCATATGTCTTTGATTTTAATTTCAAAGTCGTTTGAAGGTTATGTCTTTGATTTCATTCCAAGATTCTTTAAAGTCTAACAATTCAAACTTGTTTCATTATGTTAAAGATTTCAATTATATCTTAGATTCCCTTCTATAGTTAAATTTAGTAATACTAATGTGTAATCCTCTAATACATGTCATAACAATAATAATAATAATAATAATAATAATAATAATAATAATAATAATAATAATAATAATAATAATAATAATAATAATAATAGTAATAATAATAATAATAATGATGATAATGACAATTATAATAATGATAATAATAATAATAATAATAATAATAATAATAATAATAATAATAATAATAATTATTATTATTATTATAATAATAATAATGATAATTATTAAATGCCCTGATGCAGTACCAGACAGTGGCTCTCATGGCTTTTGATCTTAACTGATTGGAAGTGTTATCATGTACATTGTTTTGTCTTGGTATAAAAGATGGGCTACAGCAAATATTTTGCTCTATACCACAGCTTTGCTTGTTAGTTGTTTGACCATAACCAGTTGAGCATGTTCCTTAATAGCTGGTGATATGTGCATCTCTGATTACGAGCAGAAGTAGTTGGGGAGCATCATAGCCATGTGTTGACGGGAATTCTTTGGGGTTTGAATAATTCACCTCTGGAAACATGGGTGTTTTGTTCATCATCCTTAAAACAAGCCTTATTCAAGGACCTTTTGAGTGGAATGGGCTACTTGGCCTGAAGAAAATTCTAACTGGGTCCCACCTGCAAGGTCATACACTGTTTAACTTGATATGAGATCCCCATGTCATGCATATATGGTTGTGATGCATGTGCCTGGTGTACCCTTATGAGACAGGTAGTCATGATGGGTATATTGGGCTTCATATATTTGTACCCCAGTGTCACTTTGATGGTATGCACTGCTTCCTCACTAAACAAAGATAATAATAATAATAATAATAAGATAATAATAATAATAATAATAATAATAATAATAATAATAATAATGATAATAATAATAGTAATGCTTTCAAATTTTGCCACAAGGGCAGCCATTTTGTGGGAGGGGATGTGTCGATTACATTGACCCCAGTGTTCAACTTGTACTTACTTTATCGACCCTGAAAGGATGAAAGGCAAAATTTCTCCTTGATGGAATTTGAACTTAGGACATAGCGGCAGACGAAATGCCACTAAGCATTTTGCTGGGCATGTTAGCAATTATGCCAGCTGGTTGCCTGGAAAGAGACCCTGTGAGACCTCTGACAACAGGCTGCTGTCTGCTGTAACAGAATCAATCAGAGCAAACAAGACCAAGCACTCTGAGAAGTAAAACAATAATAATAATGATAATGGTTTTTGATTTAGGCACAAAGCCAGTAATTTGTAAGAGGCAGGAGTTAGTTAATACTAATGACCCCCAGTCCTAGATTGGTACATTATTTTATTAGCCTGGGAGGGATGAAAGGCAAAATCAACATTGGTTAGACTAGAAATCAGAAAATAGCTGGAACGAATGCCACTAAGCAATTTTTCTAATACTGTAATGATTCTTCCAGTTCATAACCCTAATAATAATAATAATAGTAATAATAATCCTTTCTATTATAGGCACAAAGCCTGAAGTTTGGGGGAAGGGGGTTAGTTGATTACATTGACCCCAGTGTTTCACTGGTACTCAATTTATTGACCCTGAAAGGATGAAAGGCAAAGTTAACCTCAGCAGAATTTGAACTCAAAACATAGTGATGGAAAAAATACTGCTAAGCATTTATGCATGTTAATGGTTCTGCCAACTCATTGCCTTAATAATAACAATAATAATAATTCAAATTTCAGTACAAGGCCAGCAGTTTTAGTGGGAGGAAGGTAGTTGATTACATCAACACCAGTGCTTGACTGGTACTTATTTTAATAACTCTGAAAGAAGGAAAGTAAAGTCAGCATTGGTGGAATTTGAACTCAGAAAATAAAGAAGTTGGAAAAAAATGCCACTAAGTATTGTGTCTGATGCACTACCAATTCTATCAGCTCACCCCTTAGTAATAGTGGTGGTGGTGGGGCTGGGGGTAGCGGTGGTGGGCGGAGGGTGGTGGTGGTGGTGGTGGTGGTAAAGCATCTGCTGAATATCAACAGACATTGCTACTTTACTGCTTAAAAAAAAATCCATTAACATCAATGAAATAACATTGAAGAAGATGGGAAAAAAAAAAATCATTAATACAATTTTTAGATAAAGAAGTGAAGATAAAAGAATTAAACCAAATACACAGTTACAATTACTTGGGAATCAATGAACTTGGCAGAGTACAACATAGACACATAAAAGAAAAAGGTTATGATGGAATTTTATAGATGAATTAGATTTATTCTTAAAACAGGAGTTAAATGTCAAAAATAAGGTAACAGATATCAATTCACAAGCTGTTATAGTAATAAGTTGTAGTTATAACATTCACAACTGAAAGCTTAGTGAATTATTAAGACTAGACAGGAAAACAAGGAAATAACAACTGCGTTAAGAATGTGCCACCCAAATTCCTACACAGAGATGTTATATTATATTTACCATGAATACAAGGAGGTCGGGGTCTTCTGTAACTAGAAAACTATTGTAAAATATCAGTTTTTAAGCAACAAAAATATGTAGTGCAATTAGCTATAAAATATTAACAGAACTAAAACTGTTTTCTGTCTTGAAGGAAGCCAACAAATAGAAAAAAGACTAAAGTAACAGATAGCTGTGAAGAGGATAGCGAAAAGATAATTATTTAAATGCTGAAAACTAAATGGGCTTATTAAATGTCACGTTAAGACACTGGCAACAAAAAAGGAATCTTCTACATGGCCCCTTCAAGTCTGTATAATATCTCACAAGACTGAGCACAGAGGAAATGTATTAAAAAAAAAAATTCAACACTTGCTAAGAAGCACAGAACTCAAAGTGAAAAGAAAGGATTTTTTTTAAATTATGGAAATAAGACCAAGGCCTTTTCCTCGGAATCTTCTAAAAGACCATATAATGGAGCAAAACATAAAAGTAGCTGCAGAATACGTGGAGGTTAGGAACAATGATTTTTGCCTTGATTATAGTAATGACTCTTGTATATTCCTAAAAGTCAAAGATTATACTTATCAGTAAATTTCATGAAGCTTGGCTTGACTAAAGTAAGGGATTTGACGAAATGAAAATCGTTCCTTTAGTCTTTTATATTGTTTATTTCTATTTTGCTTTGGGGAAGTTCTTCAACCTCCATTTGCTCAACATTGTCAGAAGATAATTGGATGGTACAACTGTGAACCTAATATTCCTGAGATCCATGTCCTGTAACACTAATTTCAGCTCTGTCCATCTCCTTGCCTGATTCTTGGCCTTACAGGACTAGCCACACACTATTAAAGGCCTTAGTTTGGTTGAGAAATCATGCATCATATCATACATTGGCCAGGACTTACCAAACTCTTTTTTGAGGTCATATAGGAAACTTTCCTCATTGTTTGAAAAAACATTTGTTACCTTCCTGTTCGCTTTTCCTGAGTAAAAGTTTTCCACAGGCAAAGGTGCACTACTTTTTTTCTCATTGCATTGGATACCTTCTCTTTTTCTTGTGTTGGTTCATATCAAGAAGCTCCTTATGACCTACAACAGGTGCAGAAGATAAAACTGTCGTCATGGTGGTGGTGATAATATTGATGTTAATGACAATCATTGCTATTTGTACAGCTAATACATTTTTGTCATTCAAAGTAATGTTTTTTCAACATTTATTCCTTTTGTGATTTCCATTGTGCAACTGAAAACATTCATCCTTAAAACTCAGTTCAATTTTCACATTAACTCTTTGTTGACTGTGCAAAGGGCTGTGAACTTCATTTTTTTGAGAGAGGATATGGATTCATTATCACTGAACATAGGCTCCTTATAATATTTCTTAATTACCTTTTGAATTTTTGAGGAGCATTTTCTCACTTTTATTTTTTATCTCACACAAAAAGCTGCCAACCACCTTTAGCCTCATTGTCACATATGGATGGAATGAAACTACTGTGAGTTGCAGGCTGATATGTCATCCACTTCTGGAATCTATAGTTACTATTGCTGTTGTTGGCCATTCCTTCCTTCCACCTCTTCCTCACTCTCATTACTGATTATGGCCAGGGAAGAAATCCCTTCGCTTCTTGGTTAATTCTTGAAAATGAGAATGAAGTGATGTCTCTGGATGTGCACTGGTGTTGTTTTAGGAGCAGAAGTCCTGTAACTACTGCTGTTATTGCTGTCTTCTGTTTAGTTCTTTTGGAAAGATAGCCTTTGAATGAATTTTACAACCACATGGATATCTGCTCTAAATGATCTGTCTTATAATCCTTCTTTCAGCACCTGCTTCCAGGTACAACTATGGGATCGTTTGTGTTTTTGTAGAATCATGAGAACTTGGATGTTCATGATAAACCCCACCCAAACCTAACCACATGCTACCAAAGTCATGTTGATGCTGACCGCCTGCTTGTATTGCACCATGAAAATAACTATGAGCCAAATATTGTCATCAAAACGTCCTTGATGGTGACTACAATGTTTCTGCAGCTTAAATACTGGGGACCAGTTTACAGGCAAAGATCACATACACTTAGTTTGTGCTGTTGTCCTGTCCTCAGTTTTGAAAACAATGTTTGTTGTGTCTTCCCTCTCCCTATAAAGGAGATTTTGCTCCATGTATCTATGGGGCTGATGTCTAGTTACTCTTTGTAGGGCACAAGTATAAGTAAGTTACTTTTCTTTTCCCCCATGCCTAGGTAATAGCTTCTGGAAGAGAGGTACTTGTTTTATGGATACAATGTTGCCATGCAGTTGTTCTTTCAGTGAATGTTTTATATCAAGACTCCTTTTTTAAAAAGTTTTCTTGCAAACTATGGGACCTGCATTCAAAACACTTTTGCTAGACAATGTGTTTGAGTATGTGTGAGAATATTGTCAAACATGACTTTTTTTTTTTTTTAATATTTCAATTTTTTTCCTCTCCTGCAATTAGAAAGTATGTGTGCTTAATATTATTTGTTTTTGTAATAAGTATTGTGGATTAAGAGCTAATATTTTGCTGGTAATAATTATAAAACATTAAAGCAGAAAGAATCATTAGTGCACTGGGCAAAATGCTTTTACATTCTGAGTTCAAATTCTGCAAAAGTTGATTTGCCTTCCATCCTTTCAGGGGTTAATAAAATAAGTACCAGTTGAGCACTGGGGTCAATGTAATTGGCTTACCTCTCCCCCAAAATTGCTGGCCTTGTGCCAAAATTTGAAGTCAATATCATCTGTTTTTGTTTTTTTTCTTTTTCTCTTTTAATAATAATGGTAACAAGAACAAGAAAATGACAACAACAATAGTAACAAAAATAATTATCATCATCATCATCATTATTATTACCATTATTATTAATATTATGATGATGGTGATGAGGATGATGATGATGATGATGATTCCTGATTTATATTACAAGGTCAGCTACTTAGAGAGGAAGAGGTTAGTCAATTACATCAATCCTGGTACTTGACTGATACTTTATTGTATCTGATACTTTGGAATTCCCAAAGGGATGAAAAGCAAAGTTGACTTCAGCAGGATTTGAGCTCAAAATTTAAAGAGCTGGAAAAATACTACAAAGCAATTTTTTTCAGTAATCTCTGACATAAAAGTCAAGAGCCTAAATTTTTAGTGATAGATACAACTGATTATATTGACCCATGGTACTTAGCTAGTACTTATTTTATTCACTCCCTAAAGGATAAAATGTTATGTTGACCCCAGTGGTATTTAAACATAAAAATGATAAGCTAAAAATTAAAGGAAAGGAAACTGTTAGTGAAAGGGGAGGAAATGATGTAAAGAAAGCTGCTATACGTGCAGGAGTGGCTGTGTGGTAAGTAGCTTGCTTACCAACCACATGGTACCGGGTTCAATCACTCTGTGCAGCACTTTAGGCAGGTGTCTTCTACTATAGCCTTGGGTTGACCAAAACCTTGTGAGTGGGTTTGGTAGATGGAAAATGAAAGAAGCCCGTCATATATATGTGTGTGTGTGTTTGTGTGTGTATGTGTTTTTGTGTGTCTGAGTTTGTCCCCCAATATCGCTTGACAACTGATGTGGGTGTGTTTATGTCCACATAACCTAGCTATTCCGTAAAAAGGACCGATAGAATAACTATTAGGCTTACAAAGAATAAGTCCTGGGGTTGATTTGTCTGACTAAAAGTGGTGCTCCAGCATGACCACAGTCAAATGACTGAAACAAGTAAAAGAATAAAAGAATAAAAGAACCTCTTGTTAGTGAATGGGAAGTGAAACTAAATAATTATCACTGTCCAATGATGTTTCAATTGAGTGGACTGATTAGTATCCTATATCCTGTTTAGTTACAAGATAAATATCTGCTGGACATTCCCTCATCTGTGGCATCAATTAAATTTTTGGACAATCCTCTTGTAACCAAGCGTAGGTTTGGATTCACATTTTGGTCTGTCTATCTATCCATCTATCTCTTTCTGTCATGCTGGAAGAAGAAAGCAGTGACTGTGCTGAAAAAGAAAGAGAGTATTTATGAAGAAAGGGAGGTAGATTAGATTGATAAAAGCAGTGAGCGGGAGAGAGAAATAACCAGTAGTTAACTCTATTATATGTATGAAGCTATTTATCATTTAATGTTTCATATTGACTTAATTATATACTCTTTTACTTGTTTCAGTCATTTGACTGTGGCCATGCTGGAGCACTGCCTTTAGTCGAGCAAATCGACCCCAGGACTTATTCTTTGTAAGCCTAGTACTTATTCTATCGGTCTCTTTTGCCAAACCGCTAAGTTATGGGTATGTGGAAGAGTAGTATTGAAAGAGGTGACTTTGTGTCAGTTGGAGAGAGAGATTAAAGTATAGCAGAAAGATAGACACAGATGTCTTGCAGTAGAGGATTACATAGTTACCCCAGTTGGAAAAGAGAGAGGGTGGAGAAAGAGAGAGGGAGAGGGTGGAGAAAGAGAGAGGGAGAGGGTGGAGAAAGAGAGAGGGAGAGGAGAAAGTGAGAGAGAGAAAGAGAGAGAAAGAAAGATAAGGGGAAAGAAAGATACTCACACACATGTTTGTGTATGTGTGCTTACATACCATCATTGTCATCATTTAATGTCTGACTTCTTTGTTGGCATGTGTTGGACAGTTTGATTGCGTCTTATCAGTTGGAGGACTGCATTATGCACTGATATGTATGTGTGTGTGTGTATGTATATATGTATACACACACACTCACACATGCTAGCCATTACACATTCTTTATTTTCTCTCCTTGTTTCTTTCTGTGTTCCTTTCTGTGGAAGAGCATAGGCTCGAAACCTTAAAGACTTTTTCACTTCCCGAGCATTAAACTAATACATCTGTTTGTTGTCTACACCACCTGTCTTCGTCTTTTGTTTTTTTGTGAATTCTCCCTGCATGTATATATATATATATATATATATATATATATATCATGCCATTTATTACATTCTATTATATATAACAAATACCATGTGCACTGTTTTGCATTCATGACAGTTTCATTGATTAATACTGTACAGCACCAGATTAACAAACAAATCCACTGTTGATAATAAATAAATAAAACATGTGAAGTAGATTGAGATTAATTATCCATTTAGGCTTACACCGTTTTCCAACATTGGGATCAATCAAAATAGAAAGACAGGCCGAGAAACAAAAAAAAAAAAAAAAAAAAAAAAAAAAAAAAAAAAAAAATCAGAAACTCAAACAAGAAAAGGTGAACTGTTTAACTAGTTTCTGATTTTAAAAAAAATCAGCTAATATATCATTAATATTATCTGTTTCAGTTGCTCACATCACTAATAATAGAACCACAACTAACTTAATGATATTTTACATGTTTTTTTTTTATATTTTAATCATATTTTAAACTTATCAACCATTGCTAAAACAAGATATTTACAATCCTCCAGGGACAACTTCTCACATGGTTGTTGGTAAGAGTGACAGCAATGTAGGATTTTTTAAAAATTCAATTTTATTTTATTTTACATAATTTATGGCTATTATACTGATTGTTGCTGTTGTTTTACACTCTTTCTGTTTGTTTCGTCTATTTTTTTTACATCCATTTTTGCTTGTGTGAAATGATGATTTGTTGGACTCAATTACTTTTGTAACTGAGTGAACTCCCTGCTCCACCATCTTGTTGTCTCTTCTTACTGCTAATCACTGAACCATGAAATAAGCAGTGGAATGCTTTGTATGTTAGACAAATTGAGCTAAGCAGTGTTACATTATAGTCAATCCAGAATTTGAGGAATCTAGCTATGGCAATGCATCTGCAAAAATAATCCAGCTTGGCAAACCATGTTTGTTCAATAATGTACAAAAAGCTTTTAAAATATTTTTGTCTTATTCTTTATCTTGACTAAAGGTTTTTTGCTTAAAAATTTGACACCTCTTCCTTTCTCTCATGGTATAAATACACTGCCTTGGTTTATATTTCTGTTTTGCTGGTTTTAATTTACACGATTGCTGAAGTAATAATGTTTGAACTCCAGACTGTGTGATTTTGAGTTTCGTCTTGGCTCTACTGCAGCCATCAGTTTAAACTCAAGGCATTGGCAGACAAGCAGCCTCGAAAGCATCCTACAACTTGCAAGAAATAACAGCCAGCTCTTCATCAAATTAGAAAAATATATATAAAAAAGAAGGGCATATATAAAATAATCCTAGATGCACACTACAAAAAAGATGACATGATCATAATTTGAATGACTTGGTTATAGGTCTGTTCATAATCTGGATTTAAACAACACACACACACACACACACACACATGATGGAATCTCTCATCAAAGACAATGAATGAGTGTTCAGTTTTTGCTGAATGATCTGCACAAATGGTTTGTTTATAGTGACCAAATACATGTGCTGTACGTTACTTCACTCCCTCCATCAAATGAACGCTGCACAGTATATCTCATATCAGGTGTGATTGCAACATGAGATGAAGTGTTTTGCTCAAGAACACAGCTCACCACCAAGCCTGGGAATTGAAACCATGATCTTGCGATCATGAGTGCAACACCCTAACCACTAGGCGATATATATCATCATCATCATCATCATCATCATCATCATCATCATCATCATCATCATCATCATCATCATTTAACGTCTGTTTTCCACTCTGACACGGGTCAGATGGTTTGACCAGAGCTGGTGAGCTGGGAAGCTGCACCAGGTTCCAGTCTGATTTGGCCTGGTTTCTATGGCTGGATGCTCTTCCTAATACCAACCACTTTATAGACCATGCTGGGTGTTTTATATGTGACATTGGCACATGCACTTTTATGCGGCACTGACATGGGTGCTTTTTATGTGGCACATGCAAGCACACACACACACACACATGAAAAGATATATATGAACTGAGAAGCAAACAGAATATTAGATAAATCATTGTGCAAGAGCAGAAACTGCACTGGCCTTGGGGGTGTGATGAAAATGGAAGATGGCAGCTACATATGTAAGTGCCAAGCACTTAAAGTAAATGGTGCCTGTGAAAGAAAGAGTCCAAGGAAGACTTGGTATAAGATACTACATCAAATGAGGCTCTATGTCTAATGAAGAAGATAATAGAGAATCATATCGACTGGTGATATGTGATGCCACAAATGTCCCAACCTCTTGCACCAACTTACTAAAATTCTTGCTAAAATGATACAATCATGTACATGCTCTTTGCTGATGCCTACTGCCTAGTCTCAACCATTATGCCTACTCACCATATCTTTTCATCTCCACTGTGCCTATCCTATACCCTTTCATCTCCATATCATCCCTTATATTCATTAAACCAAGTCCCTCGTAATTGAGAGTGAAGTATTTAATCTATGCATATCAAATTTCCCTGCTCCCTCTATGCTTTACACTTTCTCATCTCCCATACTATCTCACCCAGTCTATGCATTTCTACCTCCACCACCCAAATCCTACTTCCCTTCCTTCCTCTGTTCTTCATGATGCTTGAATGGGAAAAGGATTGAATTGCATTTATGCAAACTTTGGTGACTCTTCCTGCTTTCTTGTATTCATCTTTATAGGCATTTACTTTTAGAATATGCTCAGACTCCTCGTCCTCATCACCCTCTCGTAATCTCTCCACTAACCATGCTCTCACAACAATAAATCCATTCCTCCCATCATACTGTGCTTTCTCCCAACACAAGCCTTTCACAACAATAAATCTGTTCGGCCCAGTATACTGAAGCTTCTCCCATCATCACAACTAAAATTCGTCATGCTCTTTCTTTCCCGTTCTGTCTTTCAGTAGTGGAGGCTCTTTCACTAAGTGAAGTTACAAGGCAACCTCATCAGTGTTGGTTGCACAATAAAAGTACCCATTACACTGTATAAAGTGGTTGGTGAAGCATAGAGACAAAGTTGAGAGGGTTCTTTAGTCTTGCTGAGAGGAAGACAATCTCTATGGTGTTGCTGCCATGCAAAACAAACAAAAAACAATGCATTCAGTATACTCTGTAAATTGGTTGACATTATGAGGAGAAACCAGCCATAGAAACCAAGTCAAAATTGAGATATGAGAGCAAACATGGTCCTCTGATTAATATATATATATATATATATATATATATATATATATAATTATGTGTATTTCTTCTATCTCTCTCTCTCTCTCTCTCTCTCTATATATATATATATATATATATATATATATTTCTATATATATATATAATATGTGTATTATAACTGAACAAAAAAACAAGTATGAATATAGATATGTGTGTATGTGTGTGTGTGTACAGGTTTCTTTCAGTTTCCTTCCACCAAATCTATTTGCAAGGCTTCAGTTGGTCCTTACCCAATGTCTCATGGAGTGTGATTGAACCTGAAACTACGAGGTTGCAACATGAACTTCTTATCCATACTGCCATCGTACCTTGCCGTGGAACTGAACACAAAACCAAAGTGAACTTTTTAAGCACACAGCCTTGCCTGTCCGTATGAGCCATATATGTACTCGTATACTCCTAATAGTTAAAAATATTAGAAGTAAAATCTTGCCACACACACACACACACACTGACACTTATACATACATACATACATACATACACACACTCACACACACACACACACACACATACATGTGTGTATGTGTTGTCTGTGTGTGAGTTGTTTAAATGCACATAGTGTAACTTCCTTTCAGTCAATTATTTTTTTGTGAGTGGCAAATATTAGGTCAATTATTTCTTCTTATGATGTAATAAAATGAGAGGACGATATCAACAAAACATAGTTTTTTTTTTACTGGTTTATTTATTATGTGGGTGGGTTCTTTGATGATGCATTAAGATCTACAACTGAATCTACATCTTAATTTCAATATTTAGTGGTTACTACATTATTATCATTTCTAAATTGTTATTCATAGAACATTTACAATAACTTCAACCACATCGAATAACATAAATATAAAGACAAAGAGTGTATGTTATTAGATTTGTATATTCTCCCACTTCCCAACTTAAAGGGGTGCACACACACACACACACACACACACACACGCATGCTCGTACACACACACACACAAACACACACAAACACACACAGACACAAACACACACAATCACACACACACAAACGCACACACACACACACACACACGTTTGCATATATATATTTGTGTGTGAAGTTCCATGGACAAGTGGTTAGGGTATTGCACTCATGGTTGCAAGGTCATGGTTTCAATTCTCAGACTGGCTGTACAGTGCATTCTTGAGCAAAACATTTTATTTCACACTTCTCCCATTCACTCACCTATAACTGAGTAACCCTGCAATGGACTGGTGTTCTGTTCAGAGGGAATGTTGGCCTGCCTACATTGCCAGTTTGCAGCATTCAAAAGCAAAATCAATGCAAAGAGCATTGTGATCAGCAGGGCACAGCAATATCTGATAGTCTGGTTGATACCATGATATATATATATATATAAGTTTAAGTCACAATATATGGATTCAAGTAATCTGGTAGTACTCATAAAAAAAGCTCCTTAATGTATCATTCTACAAAACATAGAATACATAGTACAATACAAGAGAAAACGATAAGGATTGTATAGAGTCATAATTTTCCCTTCACCTCCCCTCTCTCCCACTCATTTAGCCTGCACCTGAACTCCCAGCTCACCTACCTCGCCCGATCCTCTGCACCATGCAACTTGCGCGAGGATGTTTGTACATGCATATCTGTTAATGGTTATTTTTAATACTTTTCTTGCTGTATTGCATGTTCATTTCTTTTTTTACATCTGTGATTTTATTATTGATCCTCTATATAAATGAATAAATGAAGCCATTTCCTTCGTTTTGCTGCTTTTCTTTCTATGAAATGAGAAGATACATTGCAGAACTGTTATTTTAATGATTTGTATTTGTTTTATCACCCAATGAGACACATCTGCACTGCTGTATGCTCCTGAACCAGTTACTAAGTGTCCCACCCATGAGGGGGTCAATACTAGATGTGTCAAAACAATTGTTGTGATTAATAAGAAAAATTATTGTATATTCCATCCCCTGTCTTTCATTTACTATATTCATAACAAACATTGCCTGCTTGACAGTTCTGTTTGCCAAGGCAAGGAGACACACACTCATGCACACACAATTATACGAAAACACATACATACATACATACATACATACATACATACATACATACATACATACATACATATATATATATATATATATATA
>NC_068984.1:122092542-122093536 GCF_001194135.2 Octopus bimaculoides | reverse complement strand
ATATATATATATATATATATATATATATATATATATATAAGTGATAGTGTATCTCTTCTTTGTTCCTGATTAAAAGTAGATTTATCTTTCATTCCAGCTACCCTTTATTGACACTTGAAATGGATAACCAAAAATTTCATATTCACGTAATGTTTTTCATTTTCAGAAAAGGAGAAAATGCTGCAAAGACTTTTAAAAACATCTGTAAAGTTTACGGTGATGATGCTGTAGGTGAATCAACTATTTGAAAGTGGTTTACAAAATCTAAAGCTGGAGAGTTTAGCTTGAAAGATGACAGTCACAGTGGAAAACCTTCAAAATTGGATGAAGATGTTTTGAAGGCAAAAATCAAAGAAAACTCAAATATCACAACTAGAGAACTTGCAGAGGAGCTGGAAGTTTCTAAAAGTATGGCTCATGAACACCTAGTGAAGCTAGGATACATTTCTTGCTATTAATGTATGGGTCTCTCACAAACTCTCAGAAAAAATATTGCTTGGACTGGTATTCTGTTTGTGATATGCTTTTGAAACAGAATGCCCTGTGAAGAGCAGCCAATCCATTCTGTAAAGTCGTTGGCGTTAGGAAGGGCATCCAGCTGTAAAAACCATACCAAAACAAGTAGTGGATCTTGGTACATACCAACTCCTGTCAAACCATCTAACCCAAGTCAGCATGGAAAACATATTAAATGATGTTGATGCTGATGATGAAAATGATGAAGATGATGATGATGATGATGATGACATTATGTGTGTGTGCGTGTGTGTGTGCGTAATGTTTGTCTATAACTATAATACATCCTCTTTTGTTAACAGCTGAAACACAATCATTTCATATTGATACCAAACTATTTGTAAATATATACTGCAATTTCTGTGTCCATCTGTACATACTTGAAGGTATATCATTACTGCTTCCTCCAGTTCTTACTGATACTTTATACCAGAACAATGTAATTCTTTGGTTTTTTTAATATGAACTTAAGTAACAG
>NC_068984.1:122080378-122090776 GCF_001194135.2 Octopus bimaculoides | reverse complement strand
ATGTATGCATATGCATATGTATATATGTAATATGTGTGCTTATCTATATATGTCTGTCATTATGTCTGTGTTCCCAACCCCCACCACTTGACAACTGGTGTTGGTTTGTTTACACCCTCATAATCAAGCTGTTTGGAAAAAGAAAACAATAAAATAAATACCAGGCTTAAAAAGATAAAGAAGTACTGGATTGGGGGGGGGGGCAATTAATTTAACCCAAATCTTTTAAAGATGTGCCCCAGCATAACCACAATCCTATGACCAAAACAAGGAAAAGAAGATAGAAAAAAGCAGAAACAGCAAGGGAAATAGTAATATTATTTTTATTTTTGTCCCTAATTACAAGTGTCAACTCACAATATCTTTTGGTTTTATACCCTCATCAGAAACATATAATCTCTGTAGATGTTACCAAAGTTAGTTCCTCAAATTCTATGTGGAACATTGGGCAGCAGCAAAAGATCTCCCTCCTCTGTGGTCTTCTGCAAGAGATTTGGCATCCTTCCAGCTCTTCTGCATCTAGATCCTTCAGAACTATCCTCTTCCATGTTATTTATTGGTGTCCACATTTCCTTTTCCCATCTTCTGGCTTTTTCAATCGAGGGAGAACTTTAGTTGACTTGTTGATGGTATTTTAAAGACATGTCCAAGAAACCTCAGACAATGATCTTTCACTGTTATGCTCAGTAGTTTCTGCTTAGTTCTCCCATAGACTTCTTCGTTGGTTATTCTGTTCTGCCAAGAGATGTTAAGAAGCTTTTCAGAAGCACCTCTAGTGGAATACATTGAGTTTGTGAAAAAGTCCTGTTCCAGTAGCATAGATGGTGACAGGGACCACCAAAGAATTGTACAAAACTATCTTGCTTCTTAAGATTTGTCTGATTAAATTCCCAGATGTTTCTTAGCCTTCTAAAGACAGAGCCTGCTTTTCCAATTCTGCTCAGCATGTCATGCTCTGTATCACCCCTGTTGGAAATGATGCTACCCAAACAGATGTACCTCTCAGTTTCATCTGCATGTTGTATTTTAATAGGGTTTTCTTCCTTCACTGGCATGACTTTTGTCTTTTCTGAGCTGATTTTTAGCCTAACTCTAGCCATGTGACTGTTGCCAAAGTAGAGATGAGAAAATCAGTAAAGATTAAAAGATTGTACAATAGTTTCTGTTGGAAAATAGGATTGTTTAGAAAATATATAATTCTATGATACCATGTGCATGAAACATAATAGTTAAGTTCAAATTAGTATATTGACTGCAAGGAGCACTTACAAGCTAACTTTTTATGGCATTTCGTGTAAAGCTATTTAATTTAATATTGTACTTATGTGTAAAATTTATAAAAGTGTGTCCTGGTATCATGTTTCCCATGTTCGTTTTTATCATACATCATTATTGTAGTTTTTACATCTGCTTTTTCCACACTGGTATAAGTTGGACAAGATTTATTTAGGTAGTATACTATAGTTGGATGCCTTTCTCAATGCCAAGGCATTTAAAAAAAATTTTATTCCACTGCTTTTCAAACAATGAAATTGCTGAAACTGCTGCTGGTCCAGAAAGCATAATGTTTATAGAAGCAAACAATTACACCTAAGTTCAAATTCTGTTGATGAGAAGACATGCTGAAACAACAAATACATATGCATACAAACACAGGCACACACGCACGCACACATGCACACTCTCTTACACACACATTAGACTTCTGTCTACTGAATTTCACTCAGAGAACATCGGTCAACCTTGCTCAGTGAATTGGAACCTGAAACCACTTGGTAACAAAGCCTATAAGAAAGAAGAGCTAAGAGAGGCCTAAGAATATCTGATGAATCTCACTTGAAAAAATAAATACCTCACAGATCCCTTAAATTTTGAAAGAATTCCTTTCTGCTGTGGAGGAGATTGGGACCTTGTTCCATGTTGTAAAGTTCCTTTTGAATGCTCTGGCCTCTGGAATGATTAATTCAGAAGTAAGAGAGACAGACCAGAGAAAAGGTTCTTTACTATTTTTTTATCATTTTTAATTAGTCTGTAGAGATGGGCAGTTCCACCACCACCACCATCACCAGCAGACTGATAGGACTGATGCAGTATTTTGTTCAGTTTCAATATCTGTAGGTTACACCCTGCAGAAGAAAGAAACATACCCAGGGAGAAGATTCTACAGAGTTGGAATTCTGGAGATGAATGATTGGGAAGTGTTCTATGCAAGGGGTCTGAGAAGCAAGACAGAGCAGAGATGATAAGGAAAATGGAATAAGGAAGATGTGAATTTGATGTGGTGGGCCTATATGAAGACAAGTGTGCAGGTTGTTGTTTGAAAGATGCTGTAACCATTGCAGTAGAAGTAAAAGTAACAGAGAGAAGAAACAGCACATCTTGTAGCTAGTGGTTGTGGAGTATGGGTTACAGAATCTTTCTTAATAAGCTGAATGATCTTTCTTTATGAAGTCTAGTATGTTTGTGTGTGTGTGTAGCAGCATCTCAACTATCACCTCTATATTACAGTTAAAAACCGATGTCTAACAGACTGCCAAAGTATGCAGCAACAGACTAACACAGACCAGACTAAATCAATATGGATAATAATGTTGAACAGATGAACATGGATAATTCTTTAATGGCTCAATTAAAAGGTATTAAAGGTAAGTAGTGTTTGGGTGATTATTGCTAAATCTCACATGTCTTTAATCAGATGAACTGCTGTGGCAAAGTAACACTTCACTCACCTCTTAAGTGTATAAGATTAGGGTTATACATGTATGGTTTGGTTTTGTATTGTGATGGGCCAGAAATATAGAGCTAAGTTTTAACTTGTGCTAACTTGGATCATCAGTCTTGGGTTTACTTCATGGAAACTAGGAAACAAGTTTAATTTTACTTTGGAATATTGATGGAATGAATTTTTCTTAGTACTGTTAACATTATCTTCATTATCAATGGTACTGTTTGCTCAGTTTCTGTACATGTCTTCAAAATATATTAGGTCAGAATTGAACTCTCAAACTTGTACTTCACACAGTGTTCCAATATGTTTATCCATAAGACTTAATAATACAGCTATTTCTGGTTGGGTGAACAACTTTACAGAGGCTCCTTCATGTTTTTATTTAGTTTGATGAAGCAGGGTACTGTCCGTAACTTTCTTTGGCCTTCTCAGGCTGCTGAAATTAATGCAGCTGCAAATCAGTGTCATCTCTGTCTACAACTCAAAACGTTCACTGCATACATCAAGAAGAAAATCTTGTTTCTTGCCCTCTATAGAGCTTAGGCAACATGCAATTAAAAAACTCAACATTGTTAAAAATACAAGGGTGCATAATCACTGACAATATCATCCAATGATTTCACATTCAAAACAGAATAAAAACAGTCCTAAAGACCTGCTTTGTCCGTCAGAGCTAAGGAATATATCAGCTCTAAACAGTCATTAACTTTCTAAAAAGATCAAGTAATACTAGGAATGGAGTATTGTTCCCAAATCTGAGAAGATGCTGCTCCTACAAATACAAACATTCTAGTCTGCATCCAACAAAAATCTAATTACCAAAGACTAACTCTGCAGCACACTTCAATCACTTTCTTGGACATGTGTTTTTCTATTCTGCCGTTTCTTCTGCTATTAGAAAAGTTGCTGTTTCTCAGAGATAATTGATTGCATACCACCTCCACCTAAACCTACTGGAGACAACTGTCTTTCTTTCTCTCACCACTGAAACCCTGTCACTCTTCACCCCAGGATTAACTGCTATACCTATTTTCTTCCTTCCTAATTTGTCAGCCATCTAGAATTCCCTTCCATTCACTATTTTTCAACAGTAGTTGACTCACAGTTGAACATGAACTGCATCAATTGTACCAGCCTTGGAGCCCTATTGTAGATGTGGAAGTAATATTCCATTGAGACCTTCATTTATGTTTTGTAGAGGTGTTGGGGCTGAATAATGATAACTGTAGTGTCTTCTGTCACTACGAAGTTGGTCCTTGTTATAATGTGGTGGTTTGTGCACCACAATGACTATCAGAGCAATGTCAGTGGTGCATAAGCTCCTTGTAGGGCCTCCCATGCTGGACAGGTCAAAGGACAGAGGCCAGACTAATATGGATTATCTCTACCCAGAGGCAAAAATAGGTTTTCATAGGGCTAACACCCTTATCTAGAAAAAAAGCAAAGTTACAGAGGTGTTGATAACAATTCAAAACCAGCAAGTTCTGGGAAAGGAAGGCCTTTTCTTAGGGAAACATGCAGGATAAAAATTTCCTTCCTGAATCATGCCAACCCATAAGGGCTGGTTTCCTGGTTTCCATGGCATATATATTCTTCATTCATCACTGGATTATGCATTTTTGCCAGCTGAGCAGACTTGAGCAATGTGAAACGAAATGTTTTGCTCAAGAACACAATATGTAGCTTGAGCCAAGAATCGAAACCACAATCTTATGATCACGAGTCCAACACCCTAACCACTACACCACACACCTCCATAAGCATGCAGGATACTGAGGTAGAGTTGAAAAAACAGGGATCAATTGGAGAGAAGCTGAAAAGCAGCCCAGATTTGAGAACAGAAGAATATTTGGTGACCTACACTTTGTAGAAAGTGAAGGCTAAAGAGAAGAGCCAAGTTGCTGAGCTGTGGTTCTAGCGATGTTAATGATGTTAAGTCTCCCTGAGGATCCTTCTTAGTTTGGCCAAGAGAGATCCTTAGGGATAGTGAGACCCAATATTTCAAGCAATCATAAAGAATCTAGTTACTTCTAGTGTGCTGTTGCTCATTTATCTTTAATGTGATTTGATTATCTTTGTTGAAACTCGATTATCTTTCCTAAGATTCACTTTTAGTTTGTGAGTCCTATTTATCTGTACAGAGCTTGATTCATCTTTGCTGAGCCATGCCTATCTTTACTTAGCTTCACTTATCTTTGTTGAGTCTCACTTTTTTTTTTGTTAAGACTAACTTACATTTGTTGAGCTTATTTATCTTATGTGACACTAGCTTGTCTGAGGTTTAATTTATTCATTTATTTATCAGATTTATTTGTTTCTTTTTTCTTCTTACAATTTCACTCCTTATCTGATTGCCTTTTCCTTTCTTTCTTTTTTCTTTTTTTGTTAATCTTTGAACTACCAAAACAAGGCTGTGGGCACTGCATGCTCTTGTCCTAACTGATCAATAAAATGAAATATTCCCTCTTCTCTCTCACCTGCTTTTTCTCTCTCTCCCTTTCGCATAGGCATACATACTCATACAGAAACACAAGGATACATCTCATACACACACACACACACACACACACACACACACACACACACACAGAGAGGCACGCACGCGCATACACACACACACGCATACGTGCACACGTGCACACGCACACACACACACACACACACACCAGTATATATATTCAGACGTACAAACAAACACTTCCGCTACACACATGCATAGACCCTCTATGTATGAATCACATGCTGGCATACATGTACCCCTTTAACACACACACACACACACACACACGCACACACACACACACACACACACACACATACACACACACACATTCACATATGCGACGTTTAGTTTGTCCAACTGTAATATAGTCAGACCAAAAAAAGCTTGTTGAATGAAAAGAATGTCTATGTGTGAACATATTCTTTAAACATTACACAATATGTCCTAGTTCATTGGATTAATTGAACCAATGCCACAGAGACACACACACATATACATATTTACTGCAATATGTACATATATTTGTATATATATATATATACACACACACACCATATGCACATACATATATACATTCATATACAGTAAGTTGTGTATATGTGTTAGAGTATGTATCTGTATGTATATGAGTTGGTATACATTTTGAAAGATATGTATGTGCATATATATATAAGCATTATATTTGTATATAAATGTATCTATGTATGCATGTGTATGTTTGTGTGGTGTGGATGATGTGTGTGGTGTGGGTGATGTGTGCGTGTGTATGTGTGTGTTGTATTTCAGTAATCAAAGGAAGAAGTTCCCATGAGACTTTCTACTAATATTTTTGTTCTTCTTTTTCACCTCAATTGTTTACAGCTTTCTTAAAAGGAAACAGTCACAGTTCAGAACCAAGTTCCACTGGTAGGATACAAGCATCAGAAATTCTAAATTTTCATTGCTGTTTTGCTTATTAATTAAAGTGATTCTTGAGACTAACACTGCGGTTGAGCGGAAATTGAAGTAGAACATTGCAAACTGGTGCAGACTTGGGCAATAAGAGAAACAAATATTAGTGAAATTTGTGGGGGACATTTAACTGCTATATCTTACAGGTTGAATGAAGAAGTAGTGGCTTGAATATGGGATCATAGACAAAATTATATGTTTTTAGGACCTCATGTTTGCTGGAGTGGACAGTTCTTCTTGAATACATTGAATTGGCAGACATCTCATTTCTTTGTCATCTCTTCCACAAGGCTCAACATTCTGAGGTGAGCCTTCACTACTTTGTCCCATGTCTTCCTGGTCTCTCTCTTCCACAAGTCCTATCCACATTTACAAACCGTCACTTCTTTAAGCAGCTGTTTTTATCCATACACATACATGACCATACCAACACAGTCTTCTCTCTTGTATACTACATCTGATAACTCTCATGCTCAGCTTTTTTCCTCTCTAAATGTTTGCACTTTGTTGCATAAGCATACTGACACTGCACATCCAGCAAAGCATGCTTGCTTCATCTGTTTCTAGTTCTCACATATCCTCTGCATGCACAGCCCATATTTCACTACCAAGTTGCATCACTGTTTGTACACAAGCATCAAACAGTCTGCCTTTCACTCTGTGAGAGAAACCTTTCATGACCAACAGTTGCAACAGCTTTCTGAACGTTATCCATCCTGTTCTTATTCTAGCAATTATGCTTTTAGAACTTCCTTCTCCACTGTTAATTAGGTCACCTAGTTAATGAGTGTAAAATGTTCAACCTCACATTCTTTAGAGAACAAACAATGTGAGAATGACAGTGGCCCAAAGACATTTTGAACATCAATAAGAGAGATTTGCTCAGCATTTTACAAATGAATTTCAAATACAGAAATATGGACAATTTCCTGACATATCTGGTCTGGCACTGCTACAGATTGATGTATCCAGTTTGAAATAAACTGTACAGGCATACACTTGTATGTGGTCAAGATTCCTCGTGCCCCTGCACTTGTACATGTAAGCATAGGCAAATTTTTAAAGGAAGACGGGTAGTTGCCAATATATGCAAGCCTCCTCCGTCCCTGCCACTGATGTTTATCTAAGTCAAAGGCTGCTGACTTTGACTGATGCTACTCGACACCAGTATCATTGCAGGATTTCTTGTCAAAGAGCTGGAAGAGATATTACAGAGAATCTGACTCAGCTTTCTAATAGTTTTGTATAGAGAGAAGAGTCTTGGCAGTTGCCTATACATGCAAGTTTCTTCTCTTTGTACCACTGATATCAATCCAAAGGAAAGGCTACCGACTTGATTTGATACAGCATATGGCTTGGCATTGATATTGGTGCAGGTTTTGCTGTCAAAATGCAAAGAGCTGAAACAGATGCCAGAAGACATCATACTCAACTCTCTAATTGTTTCATCAATTTATCATCCTAAATTAGTGCTTTTCTATTTTTTATTAATCCTGAATGGAATTTAAACTCATAGTCTAGGGAGTCAAAATAAACTGGCATACTAGTAAAAAACACTTGGAAGTGGCTGAATTGTGAAGAATGAAGAAGCCAGCCTTTAAGCCATCCTCCAAGTACATGTTACACACCTGCCTGTAGAACTCTTACTGTTATCTGAGACCATTATGGGCATTTACTATTCTTTGAAAAGTATTGGTCATGCAATATTTCTCTGCTTGATAGCAACAGTACAAACAGTGGCCCAGAGAATGAGCTAGAAAAAACAAGGGTGAAAATTTTTTTCCCCTACTCCAATGGAAACATTCATCGCATTTAAATATCTTCTATCCAAGGAGAAGGAAGAGAATGGGGAAAAAAAATTTGTTCTCATAGTATTATGCCTAGTATAAAAGAGATTTCTGCTTCGTTAATAATGGTAAAATATTACAATTCATTTCCCATTCTTTAGCCCTTTAACATTTAGATTCCTCTGTCAAATGTAATCCTTATTTATTCACATTGTTTTGAATTAATTATGCATTATCTCTTGGCTTTGAGATTTGAATGATATGAGTGTTTATTCTTAGACTGACTTTGTAGGGTAACTGTGAGAGGCCAGATCTGGCCAGTTTGAACATAAAACAAGTAGAATATTTGAGCCAGATACGGCCAGTTTAAATGCTCAAGGGTTAATAATTTTGAAGCAGCAAAAGCTTTTTATTCAAATTGAAATACAACCGTTTTCCTCCATATTACTACATGCTAATATATTTACAGATATATCAATGTGTCTACAGTAGTGTTCTGAAAGAAATGGTAGTGTGTTATGCTAAATTTCAATTTTATTTTTGTCTCTCTGTATTTAAAGTTGAAATCCAATGAGGGTTTACAGTAGCTTTTATTGTTCTAGTTTTCACAAAATGTGTATCAGTTATGTGCTCAGGGATTTTCCACTCCCTATATTTTCCTTTCTCTAGTGCAGGTTTGGTTGTATGGTTAAAAAGCTTGCTTTCCAACCATTTGGCTTTGGCTCCAGTCCCATTGTGTGGCACTTTAGGCAAGTGGCTTCTGTTTTAGCCCTGGGCCAACCAACACCTTATTAGTGGATTTGGTACACAGAAACGGAAAGAAGCCTGTTGCATACCTCTGTGTGTGTGTGTGTGTGTGTGTGTGTGTGTGTGTGTGTGTACGTACATGCATGAGTGATATGCATATGTGTGTGTACCCTTGCCTTGGTATCACACAATGGTTGTAAATGAACATCACTATCATACAAATGATCTTGTTCATTTCCATTCTGTCAAGAAAACCATATCTAGCCATGGGAAATTTTCCCTTGCTTGGAAATAGGAAAGGCACCAAACCTTAGAAAGTATACCTCTAAAAATTTTGTCTAACTCATGAAAGTATGAAAAATGGACATTAAAATGATGATAACGATAGTAGTGGTGATAATGATGATGATAATGATATATTTAAAAAATTACAATAATTAAAGAGTTCTCCTCTTTATATATTTATAGGCTTGATCTTCTATAATCAACCTAACAGATAATCACTACCTGATGATGTGGCACTCATGTATTTTGAAGGTTGTGATGATTGCTAATGCAGATACAACGCATTGCTAGATTAACTATGGCAACTACCACATAACCTTGAGCCAAAGTAACTTCTAACTTCTAGTTGGTCATGACTACCATCAATACCATTAGCGCCATATTCATGATTACCTCTACTACCATTATCATCACAAGCATCACCAATATTCTTTTGAATTTTGGCACAAGGCTGGCAATTTTGAGGGGAGGGGAAAACAGTTACATCAACCCCAGTGCTGAACTGCTACTTATGCTATCGATCCAGGAAGGATGAAAGGCAAAGTCAACCCCAGTGGTATTTGAACTTAGAACATAAAGAAACAGAAGAAATATTGCTTAGCATTTTGTTTGGTGTGGTAGTGGTTCAGCCAGCCCACTGCCTTACTGTATCACCAACGAAATCATCATCATCATCACCATCACCATCACCATCATCATCATCATGCTACTTTAACTACCCCTAACAGTTAATGACCTTTGATATTAGGCCATCTTAAAGCCACCGTCAATACCACCAGCACCTAGAACATATATTGATTTCAAATTTTGGCACAACGCCAGCAATTCCAAAGGTAGAGCAAGTCAATTACATCGACTCCAGTGCACAACTGGTTCTTGTTTTATTGACTCCAAAAGGATGGAAAAGCAAAGTTGACCTCAGTGGAATTTGAACTCAGGACGTGAATATGGACAAAATGCCGCTATGCACGCCCAGTATGCTAACGATTCTGTCAGCTCTCTGCCTTCCCTAGAACATATATTAATTACTATCTCTCTCCAGCTATTAATTGTCACCTCCCATCACCACTGGCACCACCACCACCACCACCATCATCATCATCACCATCATCATCATCATCACCATCATCACCATCCATTACTGTTACCAATATCACTATTGGCATTCTTACTACCGCCAACCCCATCATTGTTTCCACCATGACATCCAACACCATTGCCCCCACACTACTACCATCATTGTTTCCACCTGCACTCTGACAACCATCATCATCACCAACATCACAACCAATACCTCCATCAGCACCATCACCACCTCCATTACCCTTGTTGCCATCATCCCCCACCACAACTACCACCACAGCCAGCACCACCACCACCACCACCACCACCACCAC
>NC_068984.1:122080032-122080271 GCF_001194135.2 Octopus bimaculoides | reverse complement strand
ATTGTTTTCAACCATCACCACCACCTCCACAACCGCCACCACCGCCATCATCATCATAACCATCATTGGTATCTCTTCTCCCTACACTACCCTAACCCCACCACTACTACCATTACCATTACCATTATCATCACCACCATCATCATCATCATCTCAACCTCCAGCCTAGTCACATCATTGTCACCACCAGCTAAACCAATGCTGCCGCCGCCACCACTACCACCACCACTACCATCACC
>NC_068984.1:122070931-122079995 GCF_001194135.2 Octopus bimaculoides | reverse complement strand
ACCACATATAGGGTGAAGTTGTCAGCGATATTTCAACTATGTTGTTTGTTATACGATCTGGTGAACAGATGAAAACTGTTTTAGAGAATATGATATAGTACTTAGTGTGTTGGTGGATGTTGGCAGAGGAGCTCATGGGGATGAATCGTTGATGGTAGGGAAGAGGAAAGAGACAAAGAAATGGAGCATTTATTATTTCATTATTGTCTGAGTCTCTCACCAACTAAATACCCATAGACTGACAAGCAAAATACCTTTTGGTATTTAGTTACACCTCTTTACATTCTGAGTTCAAATCCAGCTGAGTATGGCTTTGATTTTTCGTTTTTTCAGGGTCGATGATATATGTTAGAATTATGGCTGTGTGGTTAAGAAGCTTGTTTTGCAACCATGTGGTTTCAGGTTCAATCCCACTGTGTGGCACATTGGTTATGTGTCTTCTAAATATGGCCCCAAGCCAAACAATGCCTTTTGAGTGAATTTAGATGATTGGAAACTGTGGAAGCCTGTAGTATATGTGTTAGTGTGCGTATATGTATGTGTATGTGTCTGTGTGTGCATGCATGCGTGCATGTGTGTGTGTGTGTGTGTCTTTGTCCTTCCAATTACTACTACCACCACCACCACCACCACCACCACCACTACCAAAGTTGCTTGACAACCAGTGTCGGTTTCTTTATGTCTCATAACTTAGCAGCTTGACAAAAGAGACCAATAGAATAAGTATCATCATCATCGTCATCGTCATCCTCATCATTCAACAACTACTTTCCATGCTGGCATGGGTTGGATGGTTTGACAAGGGCTAGCAGCCAGAGAGCTGCACCAGACTCCAATTGTCTGTTTTGGCAAGGTTTCTCAGGCTGGATGCCATTCCTAATGCCAACTACTTTACAGAATGTCCTTGGTGGCACCATCACCAGTGCTTTTTACATGGTACCAGCACCCACACCAATGCTTTTATGTGGCATTTGGTTTTAGGATCTCAATTCTGTTGTGATGAATGGGTTTTCTCAAGTACGGCAATGCACCACATATTTTGGTGCTCTGTCATAAAAATATGGAACACACAAGCTTTAAAAACACACAAGTACTGGGGTTCATTTGTTTGACTAAACCCCTTAAGGCAGTGTTTCTCAACCTTTTTACCCTTGCATAACCCTTAAAATAAATTACATGTCTCAAGGAACCCCTGCACAAAAAAAATTACATACCATATTTTCCTCATATTTTTTTCATTGTAGTTCATGTGGATGGAGGTATGTTGGATTGTTGGTATGGCTGTTTGTGTATATATGGAATAGTGTTATAACACATCCTTTAGATATATATATAGGGTGTCCATAAATTACAGACATCATTAAATATATCCCCAATAGTTGTTATATTTTTTTGATAACATAATAGGTTAAACAGGATGATGTCTATATTACAATAACCAATAATTATGTTGTGCATGTATAGTAACATTACGGTCAGGAAATTATCCTTAGCTTATCTCACTCTTTCTCATGGAAGCCCTAGGGTTCTGGGGAACTCCAGTTGAGAAACGTTGCTTTAAGATGATGCCTCAGTATGGCTGCAGTACAAAGACTGCAACAAGTGTTTGGATGGTAGAGTCAGCTGAGTACTTGTTACATCCCTTTACTTTAGGAGTTCAAATCTTTGCCTTTATTCTTCAGGAGTCAAGCAAAATAATTACTTATCAATTACAAGAACTGAATTGAATGAATATTCTCTCAGCAATATTTCAACTCTCCAGGGCAGCAAGCTGGCAGAATCATTAGCACACTGGGCAAAATGCTTAGTGGCATTTCATCCATCTTTATGTTCTGAGGTCAACTTTGCCTTTTTCCTCCTTTTGAGGTCAATAAAATAAGTACCAGTTGAGTACTGGGGTCCATGTAATCGACTTATCCCCACCTCACCAAAATTGCTGGCTAAAATTACAAGTAAGAAAATAAATTGTATCTATTTTCTTACTTGTTTTACAGTGTTAACAATGCCAAGACAGTGTAGAAATCGTTTTGATGTGTTTTGTTATGTCTGTGGACAATATTTCAGTTCTCCAAAATATGTATCAGTGGTTTGGCTTGTGTGTGTGTGTGTGTGTGTGCGTGCCACTCATCGTAACTCTTGAGTTTGTTTTTTCCTCCCCTACTTGTTGTGCCATTTGGCGTAACCCTTGGGTTTCTACAAAAAAAATACCGGCTTATACAGTAGACCCAAAAGTGCCACTCCTGCAAAAGTGTTACCTGGGGTTGGACTGCATCCCACTTCCTAGCTATTCCCCTGATATATGTCTCAGTTGGAAACTGTTGTAGTTATTCAGCCTCATTTGAACAGACCTTTGATCAAAAGCAAAAAAATTTTGGCTGTGTCCATCCTAACATTTATTCAGAGATAATGTATCTAGAAGTACATGAACTAACATGTCCTTCAATTTTTAAGACAATAGGGTATGGTTTGTGGGACATTTGCAAATATTTCTTGCAAGATAAACAACTGCATAGTGGCTCATATGATGATGATGATGATGATAATTACTGTGACGATGGCGTTTCATTAACCCTAGGTCAGCCCTGATCAAGCAGTCCTATAACACAGGTCAGCAAGTATTTTTGATCAAGCATATGTCAAGGTGTGCCCAATGTAGTTTTTAATGCTGATTTCAAATATACCATTAGTTTTTTGACATCACGTACAGTTTCCAAGGTAAGAAAGTGTTATGGTTTTAGTTCATGCATTATATAGAAATTCCAGTTAATGACGTGTATGCATGTATTTCATTTACGTCATGGAAACATACCTTTAAAATAAACTACATTATTTATTGCTGCATAGTTCAGATGCAATATTTCATTTTAAATCAAGTTTTGTCTGATGAAATAGGTGTTTCAGCATCTCAAATTTTCCAGTCGTAATTGGTTTAATGAAATATTTCATCATCTCAAATTCAATACAAGTATAACCATTTGTATCTATTTTCTTACTTGTTTTACAGTGTTAACAATGTCAAGACAGTTTAGAAATCGTCCTGATGTGTTTTGTTATGTCTGTGGACAATTTATTGTGAAAGCTCAAAAACTTACGATAATACCAGAGATCAAGAAGATTTATAAGCTATACTTTGACTTTCCTCTTAGAGATCAGGACAGGTTATTGACACCACATTTTATCTGTTCAGCTGGCTCAAATGGCTTACATGACTGGTTCAATAAGAAGTCTATACCTTTTGCCAGTCCGATGATATGGAGGAGCCAAGTGACCATTTTAATGACTGTTATTTTTGCAAAATAAATGTCACAAGATTTTCTATGAAGAATAAATACAAAATTGTGTATCCCAATTTGGTTTCTGCAATGAGACCTGTGCCTTACAATGGAAGTCTGCCAATTCTAGTTCCACCAGATGATGGTATTGAAACATCAGCTGATGGTGCTGACTGTCATGATAGTGCTGCTGAGGAAGATTACGTGGCTGATGACGATACCTTTGAACCTCAGAAATTTTTCCAAGCTGAACTAAATGACCTTGTCAGAGACCTGTCCCTCTCAAAAGATAAAGCAGAACTGTTGGCACAAGACTAAAGGAAAAGTATCTGTTAGAGCACGGTGTTCATATAACTTATTTTTAGTAGAGAAATATGGTTCTAGAAGCATGTTCTTCTGTTGAAGGCTCACTTTACTTTTGCAGTAGCATCAATGGACCTTTCAAATGTTTATTACAAAATCATGATCCTGCAGAGTGGTGTTTGTTTATTGACTCTTCAAAACGAAGTTTAAAAGCTGTACTTCTCCGTAATGGTAAGTTGAAGCCCTCCATTCTTATTGCACTCTCCATTCATCTTCATGAATCATATGAGAATATGAAGCTCTTATTTCATGCTATTGCCTATGAAAGATACTCATGGAAAATAGGTGGAGATTTACAAGTCATTGGTATGTTAATGGGAATGTAGTCAGGATTCACAAAATACTGTTGTTTCTTGTGTCTATTGGGTAGTTGGACAACTGCAAAACATTACTCAGGATCAAACTGGCAGACAAGAACATCATACCAGCCAGGACTGTCTAGCGTCAAGAATACACCACTTGTAGATCCATGAAATGTCCTATTGCTTCCTTTGCATATAAAGCTTGGACTGATGAAACAGTTTGTAAAGACACTAAGAAAGAGAAATGCCAGAGGGTTTGAGTATATTGTAGAAAAGTTTCCGAAAATCACACAGGTGAAGTTGAAAGAGGGTATCTTCATCGGACCCCAAATTACAGAAATACTCAAAGATGTCAACTTCAAGACAACACTAGATGAACTGGAACTGCCTGCCTGGAATGCTTTCAATTGGATCTGTGAGAATTTCTTGGGAAACAAGAAGGCCAAAGGATGACATCAAGAATCTTCTGAAATGTTACTCAGCAATGGGTTGTCACATGTCACTGAAAGTTCACTTCTTGGACTCCCATCTGAATTTCTTTGCAGATAACTTTGGAGCAGCATCTGATGAACATGGTGAAAGATTTCAACAGGACATTAGTGCCAAGGAGAAATGGTACCAAGGTTTCTGGAATGACAGTAAACTAGCTGACTATTGCTGGACACATTACTGTGATCAATCAGATCAGGAACACTGCAGGAAATCCAAATCACTCCGTCAATGTGTGTGGGCCAACATGAGGAAAGACTTCATCTGCAACATGTGTGCAGCGTTCAGGTCAAGCCTGGAGTGCATGCCCACCACCAAAGGCAGCCACAGTGATTAATATTAATATCTAAACACATATTTATATGTTAAAACAATAAAAACATGTCTAACTGCATCAAAACTATCATCGTGTCCTTTGTCGAGAGCGTTGTAATGAGTGTAACAGGACTTTTTCAAAGCTTGGTATATATACATATATGCAACAGGCTTCTTCAAGTATCTGTCTACTAAATAATCCACTCACAAGGTTTTGACCATCACAGGGCTGAATAGTAGAAGCCATTTGCTTAAGGTGCTGTGCAGTGGGATTGAATCCCAGACCACACTTGCGGTGAGCTGGCAGAAATGATAGCACGCTGGGCGAAATGCTTAGCGGTATTTCGTCTGCCGCTACGTTCTGAGTTCAAATTCCGCCGAGGTCGACTTTGCCTTTCATCCTTTTGGGGTCGATTAAATAAGTACCAGTTACGCACTGGGGTCGATATAATCGACTTGATCTGTTTGTCTGTCCTTGTTTGTCCCCTCAGTGTGTAGCCCCTTGTGGGCAGTAAAGAAATAACACTTGCACCTACTGTTTAAAATTGTCAGATTATATATCATGTAAAATATTTTGCGGGAGAGCTCATTATGATGTTTATGTCCTGTTGAGAAATATAAAACCAAAATATTATGTTGAAGGCTTCTGAATTTTGATATCAGATAAGGACCAGGATATTTTAACAAGTAGCATTTAGGTGACCTTTGGTTATCCTTGATAATGATTCTTTATTCTTCTGACCACTCCAGAAGCAAGAGCTGTGTCATTAAAATATTTTTCATGGTTTAAGGTAGGGGTTCTCAACCATTTTTTTTATCTATGGACCCCTTTGATTACTATTTTATCCTAGTGAACCCCCATAACCATTTGATGCTTAAAAACTAGTTTTATAGAAACTTCTTTCAAAATTCCTATTTGGTTTTTCAAACTTTAATTTACGTAGGTTGAATTATGTAAAATGTTAAAGAAAGACACCTTTCTATTTCTTGCAATACATACCAATACATACATCTAAAGCAAAATTGTTTCGGGGACCCTTAAAATGCTATTGTGGATCCCCAATTTACTATTTTATTGTATGGACACCACAAAATCTTTAATGGACTCTCATGAGCCATATGGATCCCAATTGAGAACCACTGGTTTCAGGTAATAGATGGGAGAAGACCAAATGCATAAGGCATTTAGTAAGCTGCTCTTATTGTTGGGAGTTTGAGTCGGCAGTTTGTATGTGTTTGGCTGCATTTCTGGAGAGGACATTATGTTGTACAGTACTTTGGTTTATTTAGAAGTCCAGGGAGAAAAGATAGCATAGTACCAGGGAATATTATCTGTGCTAGACCGGTGTCCTGATCAGAGTGATATTTGTCTTATATTATGATAAGCAACTTAAAATTAGGAATTAAGAGAGAAAAAAGGAGATAGACAGAGAGAAGAATAACATATACAGAGAGGTGTGAAACAGAGAAAGAGAGAGAGAGAGAGAAAGAGTAGGGGAGAGACTCACAAAGAAAAGGCAACAGACATCTAGATGAAGGGAGAGAAATATAATAAGGGAAAGAGACAGCAACATAGCAAAAGAAAGAAACTGCAATGCACGGAGATAGAGAAAGAAGCAAACATAGAGAGAGAGTGAATAACAGTAATAATTCATTAGACAGAGAGTAAAAGACCGAGAGAAAGACTGCATCGTTGAGAGAGAGAAAGAGAGAGAGAGTTTGTGTGCATGTGTGTGTGTAAGAGAGAGAGAGGGAGAGAAAGGTATAAGGGCAAATGAGAGAAGGATAATAGAGACAGATAAGAGAATGAGAGAAGAGAAGTAGATGATGATGAGGAAGCTGACGATAGAGATGATATTGATAATAGGGACAGTGATGGTGGCAATGATATTGATGATGATGGTGATGATGATGGTGATGATGATGATGATGATGATGGTGATGATGATGATGATGATGATGATGAAGATGATGATAGTGGCAGTGGTAGTGACAATGCTGTTGATGATGATGACGGAGGCCTAGTGTTAGTGGTGGTGATGATTGCTGTCTTGGTAGGTGATGATGATGATGATAGTATTGTTGTTGTTGTTGTTGTTATTGGTGGTGTTGATGGCAATAGGGGGCTTTATCTTATTTCTGGAATGGTGGAGTTGGTGGGGCAGGGGAGCTGGGCCCAGTACTAAGAGTCATTTGAAGAATGTCTGTTTGAGTTTAAAGCCTTGAATGTCTGTAGAGCATTTATTATGTGTTAGACCCAAAACATTTTCCTTAAAATTCCTGTCAGTAAGTAAATAAGTGTAGCAAAAGTCACATGACTCAGCAATTTCAAGGTTTCAAATGTTTGAAAGAAAAAATAAACAGAAAAAAAAATCCCAACAAAACAGAAAACATTCCAATGGAAGGTGTGGTAAACCTCACTGTCTTTGGTGAATCCTTGTAGAATATTTAGTCTTTAATTATCTTCAAAACACTCCTTACAGTCTTAGAAGTACTTTATTTATTTCTGAGAGGAAATATTTTCTCTTTAGTAGTTTTTAGTTTTTATTTATCTATCTATTTATTTATTTATTTATTTATTTATCGAAATTCTTTTTAAGTCATTATATTTTTTTCTTTATTTTATTCATGTGATTTTTTTTTTTCCTTCCCAGAATTTTTACAGACTTAATATAACCTGATGTCAGTTTGTAAAGGATATTCAATAGTGGATTCTACTGTAATATATACCTTCCAGCTTGCAATACGCTTACATGAGTTTCTTGTGTAAGCTATTACCACAATAAATACACAAATAAATACATAAATAATACAAGCATTGCAAATAAAAAAAGCTGACCAAAATATCAGGAAATTTAAAGGAAATTTCAGATTCTGGATTGATAGCTTTCAAACAAAATAGCTTTGAAAAAAATTGTGGTAGAATACATTGGAACATAGAAAGAGGGAAAGGGAGAGAGAGAGAGAGTTCAATTTCAGAAAAAATAGCAGAAGAAAACATGAACCTAACCACCATCCCACAAACAAAAACCTCAATTTCAGAAACAGAATTAACCCTTTTGTTGCCATATTTCTGTTGAAATAGTGCTTTTGTTTCAATTAATCTTGAAAACAAGGAAGAATTTAGTAAAATAATTTTTGTCATTATTTATCTAGTGTTTGGAGTATAAATTAACATAAAATTTTGAGGGTTAGTTTTAATTTAGATCACTGTAAAACAGAGTTTACTTCGTAGAACAAAGGGTAGTCTCAGGCGGGTTGGTATCAAAAGGGTTACTATAAGATTCAAAGCTAAATCATGAAAAATCCCAATGTGAGAATGAATCAGAAATAGTATTAGGTTCTTAATGATAATCAGGGACTGTGGTGTGCCTTTTCAAGTGCACGGTGAAGAATGCTTAGCAGCAACTGTTGGCATCTGATATGATGGATCATGCAGACACTCACAACAAACAATCAGAGTATCATGATTTCTTAGGGAATATTCATTTTCAGCTGCCTTAATTACATAGTGTCTAGTAGAAGCCTGAAAATTGAACATTCCCTTCACCCCTACAGAGTTCACTAGTACTTAAGACATTTACCTCAGACTTACAGTACACACACACACACACACACACACATATGGTATATTTATATATGTTTGGTTCATGTGGAACTTTAAACAGTTTTACTCTATATATATTTTAATCACCATTAAAAGTATATACTCATATATCGAGTTCTATTGCTTTACTACCAAGCCTACACACACACACACCTATACATACATACTTACATACACACACACACATACATACATACATACATATCCATCCTTTTCCAAAATAACTCCTTGTATTGAACTCTACTATTTCCCTCTAGTTAACTCTCTCATATCATCTCTGATGAAGGGATATCCCTAATATCCCAGAAACAGCCGTAAGACTCTCTTTCTCTTTATAAATGTCCTATAAATTCCACACAGCCTTGGCTTTGTTGTCTCATTTTATTTAACATATACATACTCACACAAGACCCACATGAGACTCCTCACTCGTATTATTATCGAACCAAGAGTCTAACTACGATCTTCCCATAACCTTACCTACCATCTTGGATCTTCTGGATACCAATACCTCTCACCTTACGTTATATAATATTATGTTATGTTATATTATATTCATAGTATTTAATGTAATATTGTAATATAAATAAATTATTGGATAGTCAATAGCATATCTCAATATTTAATTTCTCTCTCTCTCTCTCTCTCTCTCTCTCTCTCACTATATATATTTATGTTGTGAGTGTGTATGTACACACACATATATATATATATAT
>NC_068984.1:122069022-122070763 GCF_001194135.2 Octopus bimaculoides | reverse complement strand
CTGGGTTCAGTCCCACTGCAGGGCACCTTGAGGAAGCGTCTTCTACTATAGCTATGGTCCAAAGCTTTGTGAATGAATTTGGTAGATGGAAACTGAAAGAAGCCCATCATATATATACGCATATATATATTATATATTTGTGTGTGTCTTAGTGTCTATGTTTGACCCCACCACCATGTGACAACTGGTGTTGGTGTGCTTACAACCCCGTAACTTTGCAGTTCAGCAAAAGTGGCTGATAGAATAAGTATCAAAAAATAAGTACTGGAGTCAATTCATTCAACTAAAAGAAAATGTTCAAGGTGGTGCTCCAGCATGTCTGCAGTCAAATGACTGAAACAAGTAAAAGAATGAAAGAATATATTTCTCAGTTATGAATTTGTGTTACAAGACTCCTGATGTGAAACTGTGTTTTGAAACAGATGTTGTTGTATTTTGGGTTGGTCATTTTTTTTCTTTTTGCCAAATAAACTCACACACTATTTATTTGTTTTTCACTTGTTTATTACTGTTCTTATTCTAACTCATGTCCATTGTCTGGAAATCTTTTGTCACATGTCTGTGACCTCTTCAGCAACACTTTCAGTCTTCGTGTGTGCTCCTGTTCCACTTAGTCCATTCTCTAATGGGAGCAGGAGCACACACAAGGACAGAAAGTATTGCAGAAGTGGTCATAGATGTGTGACAAAAGATTTCTGGACAATGGACATGAGTTAAAATAAGAACAGTAATAAATGAGTGAAGAAAGAATATATAGTGCATGAGTTTATTTGGCCAAAAAAAAAAAAAAAAAAAAGAAATGACCATCCCAAAATACAACACTATATATATCTTTAAAAAAAAAAAAACAATATGTCATCATCGTTATTTCAACATCCACTTTGCCATGCTTGCATGGATTGGATGGAATTTGTTGGGCCAGATTTTCTAATGCTGGATGACCTTCCTGTCACCAACACACACCTCTTTCCAAGTAAGGTAATATTTCCCCATGACCAGACATGTCTCAGAAGACTGGAAATGAAAGATGCCTGATGGTGACACTCAAAGCTAACTCACAATGTCAAGGCAAGGAGACAGTAACTTACACACACATACAAACATGCACGCACGCACACACGCACACACACTCACACACACACACACAGAGTGGGCTTCATTTAGTTTCTGTCTACCAAATCCATTTACAAGGCTTTGTGAATCATCTGAAGCCATGGATCTGAAAATCTGCATCTGGAAAAACTTGATTCATTCTATAGACAGAGCAAAGTGATGTGACATTGTAGTGTCCTAGGCAAGGGATAGGTCTGGTCAAGGATGTATGGAAACCTAGCAGTTGTCCATTGCAGGAGGTCTTTTCTTTCTATGTTACAAATATTGATTGAAAAGCAAAGAAGGGATTGTATAACTTTGCACTAGTGTTTCAGGAATCGCCAGAAAGCAGTTGAAGACGACACTGGATCTGCCTCAGAAAATTCAGCTCCTAATTTGTAGGCAATTAAATTGATCCTCCACATTTGTTAGCTATTGGTACTATTTGGTTTTATTAACCACAGGAGGACAAAACCAAGGTTGACCTCATCAGGATATAAATGCAGAATGTAAAGAGCCATTAGAACTACACAATTGCTGCAAGGCATTTTGTCCAGTGCTCTAGCAATTCTGCCATCGATCACTTTCTCTCATCTCTTTCTCTCTCTTATACACACACACACACACACACACACACACACACACACAC
>NC_068984.1:122061542-122068954 GCF_001194135.2 Octopus bimaculoides | reverse complement strand
ATATATATATATATATATATATATATATATATATACAAGCACACACACAGACACACACATACATGCATGAACACACATGCACATGCACAAAACCCATCTTAACAGACAAAGACGTTTACTGCCCTTTTGTTTCATAGGAAAATTTATGAGAAATTAAAAATATTATATTGATTACAAAAGTGACTGTTATTTTATACTACATCAAACATAGCCGATGTAGAACGCAGACAAATGCAAACTTGCTACGACACATTTAACACTTCACAATCTGTACTACGCACAATCTGTACCATGCACAATCTCTGGACAGAACTCGGTCTGTAGCTATGTATATATATATATATTTTTGTATACATATATTGATTTGGGATGAGATATATATTAATATTTCATAAATACAAACCACAACTTGCTCTCTCTCTCTCTCTCTCTCACTCGTTCCCTCTCTCTCTCTCATTCCTCTCTCTCACTCTCACACTTTCTGTATAAAGATGTAGGCTGATACACTCACATGTGCACACGTACACACACACACACACACACACACACGTATGTATTTCAGTCGGTAGTTGTGCATGTATGAATGAATGTATGCGTGTGCGTATGAATGTATGTTTGTCTGTATGCATGCATATATGGCTATAAGTATGTATGCATATGTGTGTATATTATTCATTCATTTACTCTGTGTCTGTTTTCCATGCAAACACGTGTGATTGTGTGCATGTGTGTATATATATCTGTATGAGCATGTGTGTATATATATCTGTATGAGCATGTGTCTATGCCTGTGCATATATGTATTGCTATCATCATCATCATCATCATCATCATCATCATCATCATCATTATCATTACCATTGTTCTATATCTGCTTTACATGCTGGCATGGTTGGATGGGCTGTCACAGTCAGTCAGTGCATTTTCAGAGCCAGTGCTTGCTTAGACTGGTTGGAGGATTTCATTTTGCTCATGTTTCATTTTTGATTTGGTTTCTACAGCTTGTTGCCTTTCCTAACACAAACCACTTTACAGAATGTACTGGCTGCTTTAAATTCTTTTATTCTTTTATTTGTTTCAGTCATCTTGACTGCGGCCATGCTGGAGCACTGCCTTTAGTCGAACAAATCGACCCCAGGACTTATTCTTTGTAAGCCTAGTACTTATTCTATTGGGTTTCTTTTGCTGAGCTGCAAAGTTACAGGGACATAAACACACTGACATCAGTTGTCAGGCGATGGTAAGGAGACAAACACAGACACACAAACACACACACACACACACACACTCACACACACATATATACGACGGGCTTCTTTCAGTTTCTGTCTGCCAAATCCACACCCAAGGCTTTGGTTGGCCTGAAGCTATAGTAGTAGATACTTGCCCAAGGTGCCATGCAGTGATACTGAACTTGGAACCATGTGATTGGTGGGTAAGTTACTTACCACACAGCCACTCCTGCAGTTTATTTTGAAAAGTTTTATTCATTTGTTTTTGTTGGACCAGCATTAGAGAGATGTCATGTCCTTGACAAGACCAAAGACAATTCACAACCTCACATTTTACACCAGTGGTTCCCAAAGTGAGCAGTACTGCCCCGTTGGGGGCAATGGAAAGATCCAGAGGGATATTGAAGATGCACACATATGTATGAGGGATGCACGCATACGTACGAGGGATGCACACATACGTACGTACATACACACACACACACACACACACATATTTACATACACATACATACATTACATACATGACCTAGGGTGACAGAACAATATGTCAGAGACCTAGGAAGTGTGAGGGGAAAAGGCATAAAAGTATGATGATAGACAAAGGGAAAAGGGGTGGACACAACTGGATATTTGTTTCAGAAGTTTGCTTCGAAGGAAGGGGTTGTACCAAAGATCTTCAGAGACTGGTAAGACAGCCAAGATACTGCATTTGTGATTGTCAACCATGGTCAGGATGTATTCATCATCATCATCATCATCACAGCCACCAAAACTACCACCCCCATCATCATCATCATCATCCTTGTTGTCATTGTTGTCATCATCATCATCCTCAACATCATTGTCAGCATATCATTGGTATCATCATTCTTATAGTCATCATTATCATCATCATTAACATTGCTGTCATCATTATCATCATCATCATCATTTTTAACTTAATGCACATAAAATCATACATACATATAAACAATCACATGCACATATATATACATACGTATACACAATCACACACACACACACACACACACACACACACACACACACACACACACACACACACACACACACACACACACACACACACACACAAAGAGAAAAATGACATATGAAAGATTAAAAAACATGTGATTCCAGTGAGAGGTGATCATTCCATTCTCCAGCTCTCTGCCAATACTATTTCCATAACACACAAAAATGCAGTCACAATATTTAGTCATTTTGCAAAACTAAAAGACTTTCAAATCACAAGGTTTCATTCTATTCTGGGATTTTTTACTACTGACACAACAGAAAAAAATACTTTTGGTTCTCTGTTTACTCCATTTGCATACACATAAATACATTTATAAATACATACATACATACATACATACATACATAAATACGTATTCATATATGTACATACAAGCATACATATATACATTACATATGTATATATGTACTTACATGCATACATATATACATACATGATGGTTGCCTCATCTTGTCAGATGATAGCTGTACATCAAGTCTGTACATCATTGGATTTAAGTGACAAAAGCTTGTTTAAGATTTTTGCCATTTTCTCAGTTGCCATGGTATAGGCTCCTGTGACAAACATTGGAAGATGACGGGTATGATTTTGACTGAAAGCTTTACATCAGGGTCCCTTTTTCTTAGAAGAACTTCCTTCTTCACAGCTTTGTCAAAAATAATGGGAGCTTCCTCTATCCTTGATGGGACCTTGACAGGTACCATTTTTCTGGGTCAGAAAGGATCTGGGAGTAATGATAATTAAGAGGTGACTCCACATTCCCTACAATTCCAGAACTGGATCCTTGCCACTGAATGCAGTTCACTGTCATACCCAGGACAAACACACACACACACACACACACACACACACACACACACACACACACACACACACACACACACACACACACACACACACACACACACACACATACACACACACATACACACACATACGCACACACATACATATATACATACACATACATTACATACATACACACACACACACATACATACATATATATACATACACATACATACATTACATACACACACAAACAGACATACATACATACATACATACATACATACATACATACATATAAAAATACATTGCTGATGTTGAAATTACAATAAAGGAGCTTTGGATCTAGATTAGAAATCAGCTCTCTCTCTCTTTCTTTTTGCAAGAAATCTTGAAATAAAACTGAATAATGACATGCATCCATCTATCCCTCTTTCCATCCATCCATCCGTACATACATACATACATACATACATCATCTTCATCATTTTAGCATCTTTGTCCAACACTGGCATGAGTTGGATGGCTTGATGAGTAGCTTCTCCATGGCAAGAAACCTATTCTGCCTTGTTCCCTTTACTCATATAGCCCCTCATTTCTTAGCATAAAGCCTCGTTTCTCAGGGTTTTGTAAGCTGCACAGTAACCTCACAAGTGCTGGTGGCACAAACAAAAATACCCATACATGCTGTAAAGTGATTGGCATTAGGAAGGGCATCCAGTAGTAGAAACCTGGCCATAGTAGACAGTGATGCAGAATGTAAGCTTCTGTATAGTTTCTGCTTACCAATTCCACTCACAAGCCTTATAATGGTATAATAGTAATAGAAATAAATATATAATAAATATAAAAAAGAATATTTCTTTTGAATAGTTTTGCATTCAGATCACTTTGTTAAATGTAATATTATTTATTCACATTAGTTTGTATTAACCATGATTTGAGATTTATATGATACAGTTGTTTCTCTCTCTCTTTCGGAGAGAGGCACAAGCACATACACAGACATATACACATGCGGCAGTAACTTCCGCCTACCAAATTCAATCACAAAGCTTTGGTCGGCTCGGGGCTATAGCAGAAGACACTTGCCCTGACCTTCGTGCCAGTGGCACGTAAAAGCACCCACTACACTCTTGGAGTGGTTGGCGTTAGGGAGGGCATCCAGCTGTAGAAACTCTGCCAAATCAGATTGGAGCCCGGTGTAGCCATCTGGTTCACCAGTCCTCAGTCAAATCGTCCAACCCATGCTAGCATGGAAAGCAGATGTTAAACGATGATGATGATGATGATGAGTTGTTTATTTTTAGAATTATATTGTTAGGTAGGTGTCAGAGGCCAGATCTGGCTGGTTTGAACATAGAACAGGTAGAATATTTGGGCTGGATATGGCCGGTTTCAATGCTAAAGAGTTAATGAAGAAAAATATTTCAGTTCAGGAGTACAATATACTATTATATAAAATGAGTAGGTCTCATCTTTTGAGTTCAAAATTTCTTTTGGTACCATCTTTGACAGTATCATATTGTACAGCGTTTATCCAGATGTAGTTATTATTGCACTTAATCTTTCACATTCAGAGGTTCTATCCACTGAATAACCAGGCTGTCACATTGAGCAAGCAGCCATCTGAAATAAGCCCAATCCCATGTAAACACACCAAACAAATGTAATATTATTAGCATAACATTACTGCAATGGCCTTTGAAAATGAATTGGTTTAATTCTTTTAGTTATTCAAAAACTGCATCGAAGACCAACTGTTATATTTGTTCCTATATGGGCTTTTTAACCACAGTCTTTGTCAAATGAATTTGGAATACAATTCAAAGATTGGCTGACTGATTCCATATTTTAGCCACTACCATTATGGTTTATATGATCTGTATGAGCCAGTATAATCTGTTCACCATAAAGAATTACAGATGTATTATTCTCTGTTTAACCCTTTAGCATTTAAACCCACCCTACCCATCCCAAATATTCTATGTTCAAACTAACCAATCCAATTTCTCAAACCTACCCTACAGTATCATTTTAAAAATGAACAATCACATCATTGGAATCTCAAAGTCACAAGATAATGCATGATTAATTCAAAATGATGTGAATAAATAATAAATAAACAATACATTTGACAGAATAATATGAATGCTAAATGGTTAAGATATAAATCTAGTTTGTTGTTGTTCATAATTTCTTCTGCATTGATATCAAAAATGTGTCAGTTATCACAGCTGTTAAAAAGTACTTCCACATATGCATAATAAATGAATAATTCTTGGTCAGAATTTCCAGTTTATAAGCTTTCAGTTGCTCAATCAACTGATCCATCTGTTCATGGAATTAATATGTAAGTGAATGTGAATGAGTATTCAACAGCCATATATACTCTTAACATAATCCTCAGGCAGAATCAATGTGACACAGTGTGCGACCAGTCTGGATATTTGTTATGATGTGAATTGTGCACATCAGGTATAAGAATAGTATTACCCAAATAAATATTTGGATATGGTTATCAAGAATGACCTTTCGCAGAATTAATATGTTCACACAGAATGCATTCCGTACTACTCCAAATGTAGTTATGATATTAAACTAACACAGCAGCCAATATGGACAATCAATGCCGTCAACTACAGCTGTCAACTACTTGTCAACTGCTTACAATTCAGTTTCCTTATTTATTGAAATGCATTAGTCTACTTTCAGTCATGGGGGGATGGTCAGGATCCTTCCACAACAATATTTGAATTGCAAGTAAAGTCCATCCAATCAACTTCTTTACAACTTCTTCCTAACCAATTTTGGTCTCAAGGCTATGGTTGACCCTTGGAGTGGCTGTGTGGTAAGTAGCTTGCTTACCAACCACATGGTTCCGGGTTCAGTCCCACTGTGTGGCACCTTGGGTGAGTGTCTTCTACTATAGCCTCGGGCCGACCAAAGCCTTGTGAGTGTATTTGGTAGACGGAAACTGAAAGAAGCCCGTCGTATATATGTATATATATATGTATGTGTGTTTGTGTGTCTGTGTTTGTCCCCCCACCATCGCTTGACAACCGATGCTGGTGTGTTTAGGTCCCCGTAACTTAGCGGTTCGGCAAAAAGAGACCGATAGAATAAGTACTAGGCTTACAAAGAATAAGTCCCGGGGGCGATTTTCTCGGCTAAAGGTGGTGCTCCAGCATGGCCGCAGTCAAATGACTGAAACAAGTAAAAGAGTAAAGAGTAAAGAGTATTTGCTCAAGATGCCATCAGTAGGCCCAAGCCCAGAGTTCTTGTGATTAAAAAATAGAAATGAACTATTTACCTATTTGACCAGAGTGTGTCAAGGATAAAAGCATCAAAATATTGTTATGAAGAAATGTTATTGTTATTGCTGTTTATCCCTAGGCTGATTCTTGACCAGCAGACTAATGATCAAAAGCATTTCAGGTTTCTTTTTTATTCCAGGTTTTAGTAGGTCCTGCCTCAGTTTGAACTCGGATTGGGGCTTTTTTTCTTCAGTGCAGAAAATTTTCATAAACTGAAGCAGGATCCTTCAAATTGAGTGAAATAAACTAACCAATGAGATTCAACAACTACTCATTAATTTCATTGACTGACATTAGCAACAATACTAATGAATCACAGTTGTTGACTGCAAATCAGTCAAGCTTTAAATAAGCTAACTCAACTGGAAGACAACAGGCCTGAGAGCAGGGTAGATATGTTAGAACAGAGAACTGAACACAGTTATGTGTTCATGTCAGGCTCTATTCAACATCAGCTGATGTCAACAGCCAAACTTGCCAAATATGATGAGCCTGCAACAGGAACAAACTAACTCCTACTAGAATGCAAGTGTCAGCTGCTATAGGAACAACCTAACTCCTGGAGTTAGGTTGTTCCTATAGCTGCTGATACTTGCATTCATTCACTCTCTTTCTCTCTTCCCCTCTCTCCCCTTCACACTCCTCTCTCCCTTCGTCTCTCTTTCTTTCCTCTGCCCTTTTCTCTCCCCCTCTCTCTTTCTGTGTGTGTGTGTATGTACATATATATATATATATATAACCCTATATATATACTCTTTTACTCTTTTACTTGTTTCAGTCATTTGAATGTGGCCATGCTGGAGCACCGCCTTTATTTGAGCAAATCAACCCCAGGACTTATTCTTTGTAAGCCTAGTACTTATTCTATCAGTCCCTTTTGCTGAACCACTAAGTTATGGGGACTTAAACACACCAGCATTGGTTGTCAAGCGATGTTGGGGAGACAAACAGACACACAAACATATACACACACATACATACATATATATATATGACGGGCTTCTTTCAGTTTCCGTCTACCAAATCCACTCACAA
>NC_068984.1:122060555-122061532 GCF_001194135.2 Octopus bimaculoides | reverse complement strand
TTCTTTCAGTTTCCGTCTACCAAATCCACTCACAAGGCTTTGGTCGGCCCGAGGCTATAGTAGAAGACACTTGCCCAAGGTGCCACGCAGTGGGACTGAACCCTGAACCATGTGGTTTGTAAGCAAGCTATTTACCATACAGCTACTCCTACGCCTATATATATTCTTTGACTATAAAACTCTTTAAGATAGTGCTCCAGCATGGCCACAATCTAATAACATAAAAAATTACCCTTCTTGTGTTACTCTATATAGTTCCTCTTTGGATGGTTGTGTCTGATAAAAATTTTTAACAATGCAAATGATGAATCAAAAACAATGACTTCTCTCATTCATTCATCCAACTTTCCATTTGTCTCAATCTAGCAACTATGCACATCATTCATATGTTAAACAGGTGATTATTTCATTTCGCCTCATATTGATACCTCCTGTTACACAGATATAGTGCCACGTGGACAATATTATCAAATGACTCCTTTTTAAAACAATGAACTGTGGTTTGAGTGAGATTTGGTCGCTCTTTCTAGCAGTTGAATGACAACATATGCCACCACTGTTGACTCATCATACTGAAAAGTTGCTGAATGGTAAATAAGAGTTGATAGTAGGTTGAACCTACCCATAATAGACCAGCAATAGGACTAACTGTTGTTGGCACTCCGTCGCTTACGATGTCAAGGGTTCCAGTTGATCCGATCAACGGAACAGGCTGCTTGTGAAATTAACGTGCAAGTGGCTGAGCACTCCACAGACACGTGTACCCTTAACGTAGTTCTCGGGAGGGATTCAGCGTGACACAGTGTAACAAGGCTGATCCTTTGAATTACAGGCACAACAGAAACAGGAAGTAAGAGTGAGAGAAAGTTGTGGTGGAAGAGTACAGCAGGGTTCGCCACCATCCCCTGCCGGAGCCTCGTGGAGCTTTAGGTGTTTTCGCTCAATAAACACTCACAACGCCCCGTCTGGGAATCGAA